>NW_027366436.1:0-72765 GCF_046119375.1 Phyllobates terribilis
TAACATGTCGCTTGTAGAGAAATTCAAAGACGTGATGAGTAGCAAGTTCAACATGAGCAAGATAGGGAAACTCAACTTCTTCCTTGGACTGCAAGTGGTGCAAAAGGGTGAAGGCATTCAAATTCATCAAAAAAAGTATCTAAGGGAGATCATAAAGAAGTTTGGAATGGACAAT
The DNA here is from genome assembly GCF_046119375.1 of Phyllobates terribilis. Taxonomy (NCBI): domain Eukaryota; kingdom Metazoa; phylum Chordata; class Amphibia; order Anura; family Dendrobatidae; genus Phyllobates; species Phyllobates terribilis. Next base: position 176 of record NW_027366436.1, read on the forward strand.
AGCAAGCCCCTTCACACTCCAATGTCCACAAGCACTAAGTTAGACGCAGACCTTAACGGCCCGAAGGCGAATGAAACACTCTATAGAGGTATGGTAGGATCTTTAATGTACTTAACTGCCTCTAGGCCCGATATTGTTTTTGCACTGAGCTTGTGTGCACGTTTTCAATCTGATCCAAGGAGTCGCACGTCGCCATCATCAAGCGCATCCTTCGTTATCTAAAAGGGACTGATAATCTCTTCTTCTTTTTTTTTGCCAAAGGGTAAATAATTTTTATTAGGCAAAACCAAAAACCATAACTAGTTCGAGTACAACCGTCGCATCATTGCAGCCCCCCGTCTCCCATTCGTCCTAAGTTTAGTGATGATTCTAAACCTACACACCTCAATAATCTCATTGCTCACTCTCTCGACATCCACAGGCTTGCCTCTAAATACCACATTATTCCTTAGCTTCCACACATAATAAATCGTACCCATAACCCCTAAAAGTTTACAAAGATAGACATTATTACGGCGTTTAGGCGAATCCGCAAACCAGCTCCACCAACGACGAAGAGATGGAAATCGAACTTGAATCCCTTGCCAGCCGAGCACTCGTCCCGCAATTGCTTTAGTAACATCACACTCACACCCACAGATGTTGCGCCGTCTCCCTTTCTTTTCCGCATAAGACGCACAGCTCGTCGAGCACTCCCCCCCCCACTTGAACATCCTCGACTTCGTAGGGAGTCGATCCTGCGTCGCCCTCCAACACAGGAACGACCACTTCCGCGGTTGTATACCATTCCAAATAACATTGCACCACTCCTTCTTCGGACCAGGTGGGTGGATCCACGCATACACCAGTTGATTATCTATCCCCCCATCTTTCCTGGTTAGTCGAGCAACCTGCGGTGGAACACTATGCAGCCGGCTCAAGATAATGTCTTTAGCAGCCACTGCTGCTTTCCAGATGCTCGAGCTGCCAGATTTGCACTCGGCGAGCCAAATATTCCCTCGAGCAAGATTACACCTCGCCCACTCCGTCCAGATGCTCTTCCTCTCAGCCGCAATGTCATACACTAGCTTGAATAATAAGGTCCTATTCCAAGCTAATAGCTCTTTGAATCCAAGCCCTCCCTCTAATTTATCTCTGCAGAGACGCTTCCAAGTCATCGGCGAGCACTTCTTTCCTAGCTCCCCCGTCCAAAGATAAGATCAACAGATGGCATTAATGCGCCTAATCACACCCTTCGGAATCGCAATGACCTGCATCCAGAATCGCACGATGCTCTCGAGCACGGACTTGATCACCTGCATTCTCCCCACATATGATACTCGTCGAGCCTGTCTCGCTTCAAGTGCACTCTGCAGCTTGCTCAACAGCGGTTGGAAGTCACCTACGCGAAGCCTCCTAGAGTGAAGGGGAGCCCCAAGTAGCGCACCGACAACCTCCCAACTTGGAACCCGAGGACCTCGGCCAACTCAGTCCGTGTACCAGCCGGTACTCCACCAAAATAAATACTCGACTTGCTAGCATTAGTGGTCAACCCCCGACTCCTCCGCAAACCTCAAAATCACATCTCGAATAATTACAAGAGAAGATCTGTATGGCTTACAGAAAATCAGCAGGTCATCCGCGAAAGCCATCGTCGAGAGCTTCAACTGTTTGCACCTCGGGTGGAAGAAAAAACCCTTCCGACTACTCGCGGCACTCATCCTTCTGCTCAGCATTTCCATAATAAGAACAAATAGATATGGGGATAAAGGGTCACCTTGACGTAAACCCCTCGCCCCTTTGAAGAATCCTTCAGCCTCCCCATTAATGATAACCGAGTACGATGGGGAGGTCACACTCTCCATAATCCACTCGACGAGCCTCTTAGGAAAGTTAAAGTACTCCAACGTATGGCGTAAAAATCTCCAGCTAACACAATCATAAGCCTTCTGAAGGTCAATCTGAATCAGACAACGCGGCGATATATACTTACTGTCATACCCTTTCACCAGATCCTGCGCTACTGCCAAATTGTCAACAATCCGTCTACCCGGCACAAACGCACCCTGATTTTGCGACACTAAATCATCAAGTAGTGGCCGAATTCTAGCAACAAGAATCTTGGACAGTACCTTCATCATAGAATTACAGCAGGCGATCGGTCTGAACTCACGAATAGAGAGGGGATTGTCAATCTTCGGAATCAAGTTAACAAACGTAGCATTCGTTTGTCGAAGCAATCGACTCCTTCTGAAGAAATCCCTCACAGCCAAACCAATATCCTCACGAATAATACTCCAACACGACTTGAAAAACACACTGCCAAATCCATCAGGACCCGGGGATTTCTTTCCACCAATCCCCTTAAACGCACTCCAGATTTCCTCATCCGAGATGCCTCGGCACAGCTCAGCATGGGCAGTATAGTCAACCCGAGCCCCCTCTAACTCTGTGAAATCAGGCTCTTCAGTATCAACGTGACACCCAAACAGCGATCGATAGAATTCCACCACTTCCGAGTTAATCTCATCTCTCGTATCAAGGATATCACCACTCGAATTTTTAAGTAGAAAAATCGAGTTCCTCCCCCTTCTATTTTTCAGCCCATTATAAAACATCGCCGAGGATTCCTCGCCCTGCTTGACCCAATCAACCTTCGTCTTTTGAGCAATGAAGCTATGCATTTGCTTTGTTCTTCTCTCCATTTCATCTCGGGCCGCATAAACCTCATTCTGTAGATCGACGGAGCTGAAGTCCCCCTGCAATTTGACGTTAGCATCAGCTAATCGAGTTGTACATTCCTCAACTAAACTCTCAAGTTGACGAAATCTGCCCTTTTGCCATCTCATAAGAGTCAATTTCACCCTCTTCAATTTAGTAGCCACCACAAACTGCGGGTTACCTTCAACATTGTGTTCCCAAGCACTCTGCACCACCTCTAAGAAATCCGGTTCCTCCACCCAAAAATTCCTAAATTTAAACGGGATCTTCTTGTACCTCGCACTTGGATTAACAATACACAAGCTCGGGGAATGGTCCGAGAACAGCGGATCAACGAAGACCACCCTCGCGTCCCTAAACGTATCAGCCCACGCATCATTCACCAACACACGATCCAGTTTACACGCAACCCGTCTCGTTCCATCCTGATTATTGTTCCAAGTATAATGAAGCCCAGAGAATGCTGCATCAACCAGCCCTTCTCGCGCCACAAACTGACTAAACTCAATGTCAATATGATGCTCCTGTCTATTGAAAGAAACCTTATCCGATAATTGTAGAATGCAATTGAAAATCACCCATGACAACCCACGGGTCCCTATTTCCCACCACCTCCTGCTGAATCTCATGCCATAACAAACTACGATTTGCTGCGTCATTGCTCGCATATACAAACGTAGTCAACATACTAACCAGTCGGTCCTTACTCTCAACACAACAATGTATAAACTGACTTGTGCTACGAACAACTGTAACATCAACCACACTTTGATCCCAGGATATCCAGATACGACCTCTAACATCCACTAAACTATTAGTACAAAATTTCCAGCCCGGAAGAAGTCGCCGACTGATCTCCAATTCCTTCTCTTGCTGAATTTTTGTTTCTAATATTCCAATCAGATTGACCTTGTGCTTACGCACGAACTCCGTTATTTGCCTAGCTCTAGGGGCGGAGTTGCAACCCCTAGAGTTCCAGGCAACGAGGGTAAACTCAGACATGACCCTTAGCCCCCGTTGGGGCGCCTGTGCTTCTTAAAACCCTCCCTTCCGATGGTTGGGTCCCCTGTTGTTTTCGGTTCTGATAATGATTCTTCTTACTCGTATTTTGATGAGGCGGTTTTGAAGCATTGTCAGGAGCATTCTTCTTCATCTCTTTCACCGCCCCATTACAAGCAACCTTCCCAGTGCTAGTATTGGTTCCTGTTGACACAATACCAGACGTTGAAGCATTGGCATGAGACACAGCCCTATCCTCAATCTCTGAGTTCCTTCTCTGCTGCACATTATCATCCGTCTCTCCCTCCCTGATTACATTCCTCAGTTGCCTCATTTTCTGTTACTGGAGGAACACTCTCCTTCTCTGGTACTATTTGTTTCTTATGAAATTTACATCGAGCCGTAACATGCCCAAATTTCACACAATGCTTGCATACCCACAGAATCCACTCAAACCATACCCTTTGCCGATAAATTTTTCCATTGGGATCCCGCAAGACAATACAATCTTTTAGCACATCACTAGGTGCCACTTGAACAAGGATTCGAGCATAATCAGGCCTAGTCGGATCACAGGCCTTTTCATCCAACTGAATTGCAGCACCCACCATGCTAGCCATTACACTAATCATATGTTTCGAGGTAAATAAATGGTTCAAGTTTCGCAATTGGATCCAGGCAGGCACAGACTCAAAACTTGACCAAGCAATCGGGGTCCCAACAGTCCAAGGAGCAAGAGCAATCGGGTACTTACCTCTGAAAAACCACGGACCCTGGTTGAGCACAAAATTGCATCCTTCCTGGCTATTAAACAGAAAGCACCACACTCCGTTTCGGCGAGCAGTAAATTTTGGCTTGTGCAGGCTCCAATTCTCATCGACAAACTGATTCATTTCCAAAATTGTTGCACCCGGTCCCATGATGCCTCCAATTACACCAAATCGATACGCATCAATCTCGACTTGAACTTCCTCGAATGTGAAATCATAGATTTCGCAGCCATCAAGGTCAAAGTTTTCCAACACAGACTCATCGGAAAACGCAGGTTGAATGTGTGCCGGTGACGGCGCCAACCCTAGCACTTTTCTGTCCACCGCTACCGATTCCACTACCGGCGAACCATCCGCACCGGTTTGATTCTCCGCCTCTGCCATTAAAACTGACACACACCAGAAGGGGAAACCACTTCGCCGACACCACCAACCCTACGCAAAGACCACTGGAATCAATCGGACTCACACCTACTGCCGGAGACTCGGAAGATATGGCCACAGGCACCGCCGTGCCGCCGCCAATCCGCAGGAAGTGGAACGCCGCCGATCTCCTCTAGGGTTTTTTCGAGTATCCTTTTCCTACCCAATTTGATAATCTTTGTTTATGGTACCCTAAGAACTGCGATTTTACTCTTGTTGGATACACAGATGATGACTATGCAGGATATCTAGTTGATCGAAAGAGCACCTCAGGTATGGCACAAGTTCTAGGCCCTTGTCTCGTTTCATGGGGCTCTCGCAAACAGAACTCAGTAGCTGCGTCCACCACCGAGGTTGAATACATAGCAGCCGCTTCTTGTTGTGCTCAACTCCTATGGATCAAGCAACAACTCACCGACTTCGGAATCTCTATGGGCTCGATTGAAATAAGGTGTGACAACACAAGCGCGATCAACATCTCAAAGAATCTTGTGCACCACTCTCGAACCAAGCACATTGACGTGCGTCATCACTTCCTTCGAGATAATGTGAAGAAGAAGCACATCGAGCTCACCCATTGTAGAACTGAGGATCAAATAGCAGACATTTTCACCAAGGCCTTGAACAAGGAATCGTTCATCAAGCTAAGACTTCACTTGGGCTTGATCCCCTTTCATTAAGCATCTCCTTGCACGTAAGCCTTCTCCCTTGATCTTGTGTAAATTCAGTGATCCTTTTAATCTTGGGAACCTAGGACTAATATGTGCGCGAACCTAGCCTATACTCTTAGGGGTATTCATCTTTTGCATGCTCTGTGTGATGCTAAATGATAAATGCTTAGCAAGGCCCTCTCTAGGATTGCACTATTTCTTGCTAAAACTTGATCCATTTGCATGCTATTCATTTTCAAGCCCTTATATATATGCACGATGATCGCTTCTTAACCTTATAATCAAGCCCCCAGATATGATTCGTGCTTACAGGCCATTCCCTTGGCCTTGATCTTAATGTTACGTTCCCTATGACCATATAAGCCACAACTGGGAATATTCATTGAGATGACAAAAAGCCTACCCATATATGCCTAGCACTTCTTGTTTTTAAAAGAGCATTTATTTCCCTTTGTGTGTGTGAGATTATTATGTGCTTAAGCGAGTTGAATTATCCTACTGAGAATGGGAACTGAGACACAACGCGTCCTAGTATGGGGACCGAGTAAGCACAAGCGCAGTTTTTGAACTACATGTCCTTGGGGACCGAGTAACACAGATTAGAGTGAAGCGCAGATAACTTCAGGAACTGAGTATAGGGACCGATAGAATCTTAGGGACCGAGCGTCTTAACGGTCGACTATCTTCTAGGCACTCATTACTCGCCAGCCTACCAACGGTCACTTGCATCTACGATAAACGAGGCGCCGTTCCAAATCTGAATTAAGGCCGTTGTGATTTGACCGTTCGACCCTCTCCATAAATAGCCCCTTCGACCAGATTCAACCCTCCTTCACCACCTCTGCAACTATTCACTCTTCTTAAACCCTCTCTCTTCCAAGCACTCAACACTCAAACCCTACAACTCTTCACCACTCTCCCTTTCTCTCCTTCACAAACTCCACTCTCTCAAACACAAAAAATGGCCAACCCAATGAACATTGACCCTGCGAAATGGGCTGAGTTCCTCAAATTCCAGGAGTTCATAGATATCTACAGGCCGACCAAGGAAGAAGCTCATGCTAGAGCTAGGGATCTACAGGCCGACCAAGGAAACGCCCTGTGAAAGTATAATCAATGAGACTAGGCTGCGCCGGCTATTCAAGCACGCTAGTATGGATGCGCCGGTTGAGAAGCTCCTCCTTGACTCCACTTCCAGATCTAAGCCTAAGCCCGAGCCCAAATCAAAGCCCGACTCCTCAGCCCCTCCCAAATCCGAATCCAGACCTTGCAGAAGGAAGAGCCCCTCGAAGGAGCCCAAGCCCCTGCTGCCGCCGAATATGAGCTCAGAGAAAATTCAGCTTCGCACCTTGGAAGCTGTCCTTCAGACCAATTGGCATCTATCTGGGCTAAGGCGCTTGCTTGACTGGCACCTCTATCACGTCAAGGCACTCATGATCGGGCCTCTGAAAGAGGGTTGCGAGGATGACTACAAGGAAGACTACCAGTGGGAGTAGCTGTGGTCTCAGTTCCCCTAGGGCCCCTTAGAAACCCCAAAGCTTCTCTATAATTCTTGTCATTTTTGCTCTTTATGGCTGTTTTTATGTGTGCTCTTAAATTTTATCAATGAATTGCTAGTTTCTGGTTGACTTATCTGCTTGCTCTAGTGCGTACTGAGATAGGGCTACACTTATTGCATTTTCTTTCGTATCACTTACTCATTCCTCTAGAAGGCACGCACGTGATACACTTAGTTTCCCTTGATTAATATATTGCGCATTCCTTTTTACATGATGTCAAAAAGGGGAATATTACAGGCACAGGAGTTATTTAATTTAGGGGGAACTAGAACATATGGAGTTAAAGGGCGATGCTTATTACTTGTTCATTGATTAAGGGGGAATTGAAAGCTACTTCTTTTCTCAGCTCTATAATATGCCTATGTCAGGATTCTAATTTTGTCATCATTAAAAAGGGGGAAATTGTTAGTTGTATGAACTAGCCCCTTAGTCCGTATAACTGATAATGCCTTAGTTTTAATGATAACAAACTACCTTATGAACTAATATGTGTATTGAGTGAGATATCACAGGAAATCGATAGGCCTTTGAGTTACTTAGGAAGCTAAAGCGTGGAAAGCAACGAGCTTAAGAGAAGAGACAAGAGCGAGTTCAGCGAGAAGACTAGCGATCAAGGCGCTTAACTAGGAGCAAGGGAACCGAAGGATACTGAAGGGGACCAAACATTGAGAGTGAAGGATCGAGCTGCACAAAGTAACACGCTACACAAGGAGGACGCGCTCAAGGGGACCGAAGACGCTCAAGGGGACCGAGCGCGTATTTATGGAAAGAAATCTTCCTTGAAGCTAAAGAAGGAAAGAGATCTAAATAAGGAAAGAGTTGATTCGCCAAGAGATTTACCAGATTCGAGATCTTAACAGTTGAAGCTAGTTTGTCATTATATTCGGCTAGTCTAGATTTAATACTTTATTTATTATTATTCACTTGCTTTTAGGTAATTAGTTCCCGATGATTATACCATAGTATAAGTAGTTTAGTTTATTATCCTTATATTGTGGTTGTCGAACTAGAGAGAAAGAGTTCATCTTGATTTAGAGCTTAGGCAATAGCTAGGAGAGTTGAGAGAAACTAAGAACTGTGTGTTTGCCTAGTTCTTGTAAGTCTGAAGAGAAATCAAATCAACCAACGTTTTGGAATTGAAGTATTTATTTGTTCTTAGTCTTATATTCCGCACAAAAAGATTCTATCTTTAGTTAGACTAAGTACTTCACGATCCACGAAATCTTTTCCGGCGCTGTAACAGATTGTGGGGGAGACTTGCAGGGGTCCAGTGCCGTCTCTATGGTGGGACTTCTGACAGGCAGCTAAGGTCATTGTCCCTATCAAAGATACCCAACTCAAGAATCCACTAGTAAAGTGGGAAGTAGGGGTCGAATCCCAAGAGAGCCAGAACGATAGTTTATTTCCAATTATGAAACCAAGTAGTAACCAATTGGGTTTTTTTGTTTGCTTCTAATTAACTAAGCAATTAAACAAGCACGAAAGCAATATGATGATTGGTTTGTAAACAATTATGGGTAAAAAGCTCACTCCTCTAGCATCAGCACATTATTCAAATGGAATGTTGATCATCGAATCCTAATAACTTATATTCTGAATTGTTTAATCCGGTTGTCCTACTCTTTGTTTGTAAATAGCAACTAGTTCAAATAGTCCTAGAAACCCTTATTATGCAATAACCATGGAAATCCCACGATTCAAAAGCACAACAGCATGAAGATCAAAGATAAGTAGGCATGTGCAATACCATTGACAAATCACCGATAGTCGACACAGGTTCATAATCTCTACACAATAAGCACTCGCAAATAGTCTATGCAAATCATGCTCGCTACCTAAAGACAAGACTTTTCAAATCGAATTATCTAGCCTAGCAATATGAAGGATAATAATCAACCTAGTTTGTAACCTAGATAAAATCAAGATCAATCAATGATACTATAAAGCACAAGAGATTATAAAACAATCCTGAAATTAAACTTAGAACATAAGCGTTAGAATTCTCACAACAAACCTAGAACAATGGCTTCAGCCTAAAGACTGAACTATGATGAACTTAGATAGACATATCCATAGAAATAAATGAATAACAATTGATGCAGGAGCATACTCAATGCAAACAAGTCAAGGACCCCTCACAAGAGATACGACAAAGAAACTAGAAAGCATGGTCAAGGAGGCCAATTTGATCTTGAAGGTAACACATGAGATGACCCCCTTTGCCTCCCATCTTCTAGTATGCTATAGAGAAGACAATCTCCTACAACTTCCATTAAGACACCTCCCCCATTCAAGGCCTTCATCATGGCTGCAGCCTGCAAGTCACATGTTGTAAAGCTACCCGGATAAGATCAAGTTATGAAGGCTACTTTGGGTTTGGTTTCAACACACCAAATGGATCTCATTGCTTCCACCCTTCTAGTATGTGGAAGAGATGCATATCCCAAACAAATCCAATGAAGACATCAAGGCCATCCAAGATCAAGATCAAGGCTGCACATGTCACTTTTGTGAAACTATCACACTTTTACACCTTACCCGGCTAAGTTGTAAAAGTGTACAATTCTACCCCTTTTCCCTAACTCTTTTAAGGAACTTTCCTAAGAGTATTTTGGACCTATTTAGTCGATATTTCATCTGGTAGAAGGCCTTGGTCATTGAAGGTATAAAAGCCAAAAATGACCTAACCAAAAGGGCCTTTGATTGAATTGATGTTGTAGTAGAGTAAAAACTCCTCCTAGTTTCTCATGGGCCATATTTGTTAGTTTTATCAAAGCTATAAAACTGCTTACCTTGCCTATTTCATCTTGTTTATGTAATTGATTGTGTAAACTTGTTGAATGGGAAACTCTTGGTGCTCATGGTAGTATATCTCCATGTTGTGTTAAGTTATAGCTTGTTTTGATATTCTCTTCTTGTATTGTGTTGAGGTTAAGTCCAAGGTGCCTTAAATAGATAGATAAGTTATCTTCAAGAACATATCCATTTCTTCCCTTAAAACTATTTCTTTCTTTCTTCTTGCTCTTGCTTGTTTTCATGTTTGAACAACACTTAGAACACTTGTTCTTAGCGTGTGTTGGTTGAACACTCTAGATCCGAGCTTGTAGGAGATAATCCTACATCAAGTGGTATCAGAGCTCAGCTGAGTTTTCAACCATCTCTCACCCTTAAAAACACAAAAACAAAGTGATTTGCAACTCTTGCAAAGTCACACCAAAAAACAGTCCCAAAAACACTAGTCAAACCTTGTTGTTGTGTGCCTTTTGTTGGTCTAAATCTCATGACTCTTTTGAGTATTTGCAGGAACTAAAACCCATGTTGGAAGTGTTTGAAGAGGCCTAAGGAATCACCAAGCAAAATTGAGGAAGTGTCTAAGAGAGAACCAAAGCCAAAACCTAACCGGGTGCTTGATTTCATGCACAAAAGTGGTCAAGAACCCAACTTTGAAGCTTCACACCTCAAACCAAACATAACAAAATGAAGAACACTTATGAGCCCCATGAAGAACAACATTTGATTTGTTGAGGGCAACAAAAACCAGGCCAAAGGCACGAGTAGATTGTCCAAACACTAAATCCAAAAATCTTTCCGAAAGCGGTAAAGTGTCACTTTCTACTTTTCACAAGTGTTGACCTAGCATATTCACAAGACTTTGCAGCCTCATTGGGTCGTGCATTTTTTAATGTGACCTGAGCCTTCTACATAGAAAAACCTCCACTACAAGGATCAAGAAAGTTCACATCCATTCCAGCTCATTAACCTCTTGAAACAAACACCCAAAGTTGTTTGCAACACACTTTTTGTACCCCGAGTAACGTGCTAGCTTGCCTATTCTTAACTAAATCTTGTACCTTTTGTTGTGTACTCAAAGTGAAACATTTGCAACGTGATCAAGTGTCCTAAAGCACATAAAGAAGAAGGAGGGAGGGGATTTCCATGAGCCCCTCACACCTAGCCTAACCCCACCCCTATGTCTTGTACTCGGCTACACTTAGCCAAGTTTAAATACATATCCTAGCCTAATTCTCAAGGACACTTCCAAGATTAAGCAAGGGCAATTCAAGGGATTCTTTATGCACCATAACTGAGGTAAAACGTTCTCAAGTCCCTTGAGCTAAACACTTTCCTACATCATCTTCTTACAAGTGCACTTGCTTGTCTATGCTAGCTATAACTCTTTGTTGATTAAGCATCTTAGTGTACCAAGCTAACAAGTGTTACTAGCATCACATTGCATTGATAAGGTGATCAAATAGACAAGGTTGAGAGGACATTTAAGAGTGTAGAGTGATCCAAACACAAGCAAACACAAGCTTATTAGACTAACATTAATGTTGTTCATTGTTTTTTGTCTTTGATCATGTCTAGCTCACATCATGACTCCCATCAAGAAGAGGTGAATCCCATTATTAATTCAGCCAATGGTATCACTAATCAACCTGAGTTAGTGAACATTCTTAGTGACTTGAATAAGGTCTTGAGTGACATCTCTAGTAGACAAGCCACCCTTGAATCCAAAAAAAACAAGCCTAGAACACCACCTATAGTTCTAGGGACACAAATTGAAGTTGGAGGGACTTCACACTCACACACTCAAATACCATTTCCAAGACAAGATGTGAGGCATGGATCCATATCACATCACCTAAGGCCGGATTCCATAAGAGTACCCACTAGACCCATTGTCTCACCATTGCCTAGACCACCACCAATGAACTATCCAAGGGAGTTTTCTAACCATAACTCTCCTGATTTGAATAGGTATAGTGATTATGATGTTGATGAGTTTGAGGAGGATAGGTACATGAGGCAAAGAAGGAGACCAAGGTTCCAAGAACAAGAGCAAGGGTCTAGACAAAGAGAGGAGGATGGCATGGGCAAGGTGAAGTTCAAAATTCCAAGCTATGAAGGGAAGTATGATCCAACCTCATACATGAGATGTGAGAGGAAGATGGAGCAAATTTGGGAATGCAACAACTTTCAAGAGATGAAGAAGTTGCAACTAGACACCTTAGGGCTCCAAGATTTTGCAAAGAAGTGGTGGCACAACCTAATCCGAGAGAGGTGGATCAAGTCTCAACCTTCCATCACTACATGGAAGGAGATGAAGGATGTCATGAGGGCAAGGTTTGTACCTCACCATTATGCAAGAGAAATGAATCAAAGGTTGGAGAATTTGAAGCAAGGAAGCATGAGTGTGGAGGAAGTGTACAATGCCATGCACATGACCATGATCAAGGCCAATGTGAGTGAAGATGATGAGGCTACCATTGCTAGGTACCTAAGGGTATTGAATCCATCCATTGACATGGAAGTGAGCATGTACCCCTACATCACAAGTAGATAACTTCTTCACAATGCCATCAAGGTGGAGAGAAAGCTCAAGGCAAGAGCATTCCAAGGGAGTAAGCCAAACAACTCCAACAACAATACATGGGAAAGAAAGGTAGGAAGAGCTAACTAAAACAAGCCCAAGGAAGTCATAGTTCCAAAGATCCATACAAGGACCATTCCTACCAGCTGCCTAAGCTCCAAGTTTCATACTTTAGCAACCAATGGAGTACTTCTAAACCCTCTCATACTTCTCACTCTATGAACACTCGGACTAGTAACATAGAATGCCTTAAGTGTCAAGGTAGGGGTCACTATGAGAAATATTGTCCTAACAAGGGAGACATGATAACCAATGCATTAGGACAACTTGATTATGAACTTATTCATGAAATTGACAATTACCTTAACCATATTTATGAGCATGAGAATGAACTAGTGCATAATGAAGAGCTAGAGTATGAACAAGGTGCAAGCCTTAGTTGCAAGAAATCCCTTAAGGTCCAAACTAAACTTGTGGAAGATAACCTAGAAGAAAACTTGTATCCTAGTAAGTGTCTAGTTAAGGATAAGGTGTGTGACTTAACCATAGATGGAGATAGTTGTTGCAACATAGCTACCAATGAATTAGTCCAAGAACTACAACTAATCTCGGTTTTGCACCCTAGGCCTTATGAGCTTCATTGGATGAATGATTGTTTAGAGTTTAAAGTACATGGGAAATGTAAGTTAACACTTAAATTTGACCATTACATAAACACAATCTCATTATACATTCTAGCTATGCAAGAAATTCACTTTCTCTTAGAGAAACCTTGGCAAGATGGTAACAAAGTGATGCATGATGGTTATGCTAACAAGTACCCTTTATTGTTCAATGGTGAGCAAATTACTCTCAAGCCTATTACTCGATTTCAGATTCTTAGGGCTGCAGAATGTAAAAGGATCAAGGAAAAGGAGAAGTCCATTGGCGAGGACAAGAAGTCAAGGCACAAAGCAAAGAACCAAGAGAGTTACATTTGCATATACTAGCCTCCAAGGTGCCAAGACATGTGCAATATTTTCTCATACATGAGTGGCCTAAAGATACAAGACTTGTGTGTATGACCAAGAAGCACACTCAAGCCTTAGATGACAGATTTAGAGGCTCCCACCCACAAATGCAGCAAGAAGAGTTCCAAGATGAATCATTGGAGGAGGAGGATCATGAGGAGACATTGCACACCATAGGAGGAGGTGGCCTGGGGTCAGGCCTCTCTCAAGAGGGAGGGAATGATGCAGGAGCATACTCAATGCAAACAAGTCAAGGACCCCTCACAAGAGATATGACAAAGAAACTAGAAGGCATGGTCAAGGAGGCCACTTTGATCTTGAAGGTAACACATGAGATGACCCCCTTTACCTCCCATCTTCTAGTATGCTATAGAGAAGACAATCTCCTACAAATACCATTAAGACACCTCCCCCATTCAAGGCCTTCATCATGGCTGCAGCCTGCAAGTCACATGTTGTGAAGCTACCCGGATAAGATCAAGTTATGAAGGCTATTTTGGGTTTGGTTTCAACACACCAAATGGAACCCATTGCTTCCACCCTTCTAGTATGTGGAAGAGGTGCATATCCCAAACAAATCCAATGAAGAAATCAAGGCCATCCAAGATCAAGATCAAGATCAAGGTTGCACGTGTCACTTTTTTGAAACTATCACACTTTTACACCTTACCCAGCTAGGTTGTAAAAGTGTGAAATTCTACCCCTTTTCCCTAAATCTTTTAAGGAACTTTCCTAAGGGTATTTTTGACCTATTTAGTCTATCTTTCATCTGGTAGAAGGCCTTGGTCATTGGAGGTATAAAAGCCAAAAATGACCTAACCAAAAGGGCCTTTGATTGAGTTGATGTTGTAGTAGAGTAAAAACTCCTCCTAGTTTCTCATGGGCCATCTTTGTTAGTTTGAGCAGAGCTATCAAACTGCTTACCTTGCCTATTTCATCTTGTTTATGTAATTGATTGTGTAAACTTGTTGAATGGGAAACTCTTGGTGCTCATGGTAGTATATCTCCATGTTGTGTTAAGTTATAGCTTATTTTGATCATTCTCTTCTTGTATTGTGTTGAGGTTAAGTCCAAGGTGCCTTACATAGATAAAGAAGTTATCTTCAAGAACATATTCATTTCTTCCCTTAAAACTCTTTCTTTCTTCTTGTTCTTGCTTGTTTTCAAGTTTGAACAACACTTAGAACACTTGTTCTTAGTGTGTGTTGGTTGAACACTCTAGATCCGAGATTGTAGGAGATAATCCTACATCAACAATGAATGATGATGGGAAAACGAACTAGTGGAGATGAGCGAAGATGGAACAAAGGTGGAAGCTTTCTCTGGTTGTTGCTGAATTCTACGTAAATGAATGAATGAATGAATGAACGAATGAATCCTAAAACCTAATTTTCTAAGCCTTATATAGTCTCTAATAAAAGGGAATTAAAATAAATGAAAACAAATCAAAAGATGTGGAAATAACTAATAAAATCTCGAAATAAATCTTCAATTCTGGGCAATCCGTGTCCGCGTCACGACCGTGACACAGGGGTCACGATCGTGATCTTGGTCTAGTTCTTCGTTCTACATTGGTCACGATCATGACAAAGCCTCTCAGTCGTGACAACTCAACTGCGGCTTAGTCACGGTCGTGACATCTTTGTCTCGGTCGTGACTTCTTCTCCTGAGGATGAATCTCGGCCGTGAGCCTCTATCTCGGTTGTGACTTCTTCTCCTGAGACGGACTTCTAGCTTCTGTAAGCGTCGAGGCAGCTCGGCTTCGCCTCGCGGCTTCTCCTGGGATGTAGGTGTGGAATACTTCATCTAGCTCCATCCCGAATGTACTAAAAGTGAGCACAAACGGGATCTCCATAATAAAACTACTAAAAACTGTTTACAAGCACCCCGCTAATCCATAAATGAACTCTAAACCGGATTCTGGGTATACCACTCGTTATGCACCTAAACACCACTAAAACTAGTCTAATAGTCACTAGTTAACACCATATAACAAGCTCCGATCAACTTCTCCTGGTCTGCTCGCTCTTGAACGTTGAATTCATAGCGAGCTTGAAGACGTGTTGATGCACATTCACCTGCTCTGGGTTCAAAAAGGCCAGGATGGACGAATTGCGAGACGGAGACAGAAACACATGCTTTTTCCATGCATGTGTGGTTGTCAGGAGGAAGATGAATATGATCGAAGGCCTTAGAAATAGCAATGGACATTGGGTCTCAGACATATTATCGAGGAAGCGGTTAGTAACAGGGCTTAAAAGCCGGTTCAGTTGAGCAATCCCGGGCCGGCCTTGTCGCACCTTTTCTTTGCCGACGACCTTGTGCTCTTCGTCGAAGCCTCACTCGACCAAGTTCAAGTGATTTGCTATTGCCTCGAAATTTTTTATGAATAATCTGATAGCAAGATCAACTACTCAAAGTCGCTTGCTTGCTTTTCCAACTCAACTCAGTGGCAGGTGGTGGAAGACATATCGGCTTCTAGCGGGATTCCTTCCACGGAGGACTTGGGGCATTACTTGGGTGTTAATATAACCAAGAAGAGGGCGACTAAAGAGCAATTCAAACACATCACTGAGAAAGTTAGCCCCAGGCTTGCCGAATGGAAGGCTAAATGTCTCTCCGTGGCTGGGCGAATTACTCTGGCCAAGTCAGTTCTGGAGACGATTTTGTATTATGCAATGAAGACCTCGGATGTTCCTCTCCATGTCTGCGATAAGTTGGAAAGGACTACAAGGAAATTTGTATGGGGTAGTACAGATTCCAGGAGAAAGACGCATCTCATGGCATGGGATGTTCTGAAAGAACCCAAAATTGTCGGAGGATTAGGTTTTCGAAGCATGAGGCAGGTGAATAGTGCCTTCAAAACTAAGCTCAGCTGAAGGCTTATAAGGATCCTGAATCACTATGGTCGAGGGTGGTGAGGGGAAAATATTGCCATGGTCGATGCGATCAGGATATCTTCCAAAAGGTTCAAGGCACGTCTCAAATCTGGAATGGAATGGTGAAGAACAAGGAGGTTCTGAATCGTGGTCTTCGTACTGCAGTCGCTGATGGATGGAGGACCCTCTTTTGGTCTCATCCGTGGGTCACTGACACTCCTTTGGAGGATATGGCGCTCAACCGGATCGGTGAGGATGATCTGGGATGCATTGTGGCGGATTACCGACAGAATGGGGTGTGGCAATGGAGCAGGTTTGCTCATCTCCTTCCCGCCAAAGCAATAGCTAAAATTGTTGTGATCGAGCTTGTGGCAGAGGAGTGCTCAGACAATTTTGACTGAAAATAGGATATCTCTGGCCAGTTTTCTGTCAAGTCCGCAATGACTATCCTTCGCAGAGATGAGGGTGATTTGGAATCCAGTGTGTGGCGAAATATATGGAAAATCAAAGCTCTTGAGCGCGCTAAGGTTTTCCTTTGGCTTGCTATCCACAAGGCCATCCTTACGAACGCGGAGCGGGAGAGACGACACTTGACTACCGATGCACGCTGATATGCTTGCAATCATCCCATGGAGGATGTCCTACACATTCTTTGCGACTGCAGAAAGGTGAGAGAAACTTGGGAGCAGCTTGTGCCAAATAGCTGGATTGGTGAGTTCCTGGATTTGAACCATAATGAGTGGATTAAAAGAAACATCGATGGGGTGGGAGAGTGGGCATCGCTGTTTACTATGGCTATCTGGTGGCTATGGAATTGGAGGAACATTAGAATTTTCGGTGATGAAACCACCATCCCTCACCTCAAAGAGGAATTTATTGCTGCAAAGATGTTCGAATTCAGGCAATCCAAACATTTCAAGACAGTCGCTGATGTTACTAGGAAGAGGAGTGCAATGAAAAGAGATAAGAAATGGAGTAAACTGGTGGCGGGCTGCGCTAAACTAAACACAGATGGCACGTACAGGGCTGCGGATGAGTTCATTGGAGCGGGGGGGCTTACTGAGGGACTCCAGGGAAAGGTTTTTCAGGGCCTTTGCTATGCGGGGGAAGGGCAATTGTGCTTACAAAGCTGAGCTAGTTGGGGTTCTTTATGGTCTAACTATGGCAAAGAACATGAGGATCTCTCGTCTGCACGTGGAGTTGGACAATCAGATGGTCTTGAAAGCATTGATGGAATGCAACCATTATGAAGTGCAAGAAGCTTCTCTATGAGGAGGACTAGAATCTGGAACTCTCTTATGTTCCACGCGAGGCAAACAAAGCGGCGAAGTATCTCGCCAAGGCTAGTAGAAATATTACTGATGATTTTGTCATTTTTTATTCTCCTCCTACAGAACTTCAGCAGATATGTTCTGTTGATGCTTCTAACACTATGTAATCCCCTATTTTCTAAATAAATAGGCTTGGCCCTCCCTTTGAGCAAAAAAAAATAAGAATAAGAGTAGAAAAATGGTCCACTTCAATTCATGTGAAGCCAAAAAATGAGTAAAAAATTCATCTACTTACCTTTACTTGTTACAACTACCTTTCTTTTTACTTCAAAATCCTTAAAGCCTCCTTCCATCTCTCCTTCCTTCTCCTTTCACTGAAAAGTGCGAGTCTGGCCTTAAACTTCCAAAGGAATCCCACCTTCTTCTTCTTGCATTTAAATCGACATTGTGTTAATACTAAAACCACATATAGCAACCAATTTCTACAACCCTGATCCAAAACACATGAACCCCCCCCCCCCTAAATCAATCGAATTGACCTCGAAATCAAATCGGAACCCTAAATCATACATGTGGAATGAATCAATCGAGTCGACCTTAAAATATCTCTTAGGTATAAAAAATCAGATGACCCCCCCCTCCCCCCCCCTTCCACACACACAAATCGATTGACGAGGCTGGATTACAAAACCCCCAAATCGAAACCTAGGGCTTGGGGTAAATCTGAGGCCGGGTAAGTTTACAATGATTTGGGGTGAATATAAGAATGAAGTAAAAAATTAAAGAAAAATAGGAAAATAAGGGCATTGTAGTAATTTCAAGGAGAAAACGGCAAAATGTGACAGAACTTTGGCTTGGGTGGTTAATGGCTAACAGAAGTCACTTAACGGGTGTGTTAAAAAATATATTTTTTGTATAATGGATGGTTGTGTTGAAATTAGCCTATTTAACGGGTGGTTTCGGAACTTTTCTAAAAAATAATAATATGCATATATTTTCTTCTATTTAGCTCCACCAAATCATAGCGGTAAAAACTAGTCCCCAATCTAGGGACGATGCATACTATACATGTCCTTAGGCTATTATCAATGGGGATTTTATAAATTGGGTTCCATAATTTATTTTATCCTTTTTCCTATTAAAAATCATTAAAAATCATATTTGATTATTATAGGGGTAAAATATGTATGAAACTTAGGATGAAACTCTAACTTGTTACAAAATATGTAACTCTTGCAAGAGTTTCATTATAAGGTTTAAACTATTCAAATGAAACTTACTATTAAAAAGATGCTACGGAACCCCCATTGCACATAGCCTTAAGGGCCAAATAGTCCATAATCGCTTTTTTTTTATTTTTTTGAAGAGAAAGATGCTAAAAGGCATCTTACTTACTGATATACTCTCTCTACGGGTTTGTTCGTCTAAACCACATTATCAATTATAATGAGATTTTTTAAAATAAGTATTTTTAAATTTTTGAAATATGTGCCAAAAAAGTAGAAGAAAGATGTAGAATAATGACATTATAATGTATGCTGGCCAAACAAAATTATTCTAGAAAAATCCCATTATAATAAAAAAAATGACATGATATGGATTTACACGAACAAGCCTGTTTTTCTCATTTGAATAATATTTATTATTTATAATTTAGGTCATTTTTTCTAGTTTTCCTCAATTATATATGAAGAAATATAGTCGAATGTGGTCTTCTATAATTCATCTCAACGAGTACTTTAAGAACATTAAA
This sequence comes from Phyllobates terribilis, assembly GCF_046119375.1. Lineage (NCBI taxonomy): Eukaryota > Metazoa > Chordata > Amphibia > Anura > Dendrobatidae > Phyllobates > Phyllobates terribilis. Next base: position 19,585 of record NW_027366436.1, read on the forward strand.
AAATAATAATTTTTACTTCCACATATTTAGCGATATTAACGATACAAAACATACATCGATATACGTCCTAAAAGTATTGAGAAGAATAAAAAGGACGGATGGAGTAACTCATATCTCTCACAGCATTACCCATTACATCTAAATGTAAACGAAAGTTCCATGACCGACGACCTAAGGTCTATGCTTCAATTCTGGCTAGATCATGTGCAAGAGTATTACCCTCCTTTTCGTGTGGTTCCATCTGATATAATAAAACACCTGGGAAAGTCCACAAAATATTGCCTAATGGGTTCAATTTCAATTTGACTGTTGCAATTAGTCTTGAGGAAATTGATAACTTGAAGGTTGTCGTCGTCTATAATTACCCTGCAAAACCTGTGCACGGACACCATCTGGATGCCTTTGAGAATCGCCATTGCCTCTGCCACTAGCGACAAGAAACTAATCTCCACTTGTTCAGTCGCCGCCACAATCGTTCTTCCACCCCGGTCTCGGATCACTATTCCAAAGCCAGTTCCCCCATCCCCTCTAATTCTGGCATTGGTATTCAGTTTGAGATACTTTTCTTTGGGGAGTGATCCATTTCACTCGCTCTTGATTGCACTTGGTTGTCGAGGTGGTTCGCTTTGGCTTGCTCCTATGTTCACGATCTCTAGGATTTTGATATTGTGATAGATTTAAGGATATCTAGAATTCCGATATTGTGACAGTGTTAAGGATCTCAATGATTTAGGAGCTGTAAGGGCTAGATTGGGGGCTATATGAATCCAAGTGATCATTAACTCTGTCATAATATCGGAAAGTATGCATGAGAGTTTCTGAATAAAAACTACACAAAAATCAACGGGCAAAGTCTCAAAGGTATCTCTTGGCATTTGTACGAAGATTGCTCTTGACCACCATTTATATCAGACCGTTGTGATTTGGCTTGGTCTATGATTTTTCTTATTTTAAGCTCGATCTGATCCAAAATCGGTTAGGTCTAGATCGATATTTAAAAATATTAGTAATAATTTTAATTATATAAGATAATATATATTAATATTATTTAATATTTTAAATGATTTTTATATTAATATAATACTTCTCTCTTTTTAGCTCCACCAAGTTGTGGCAGCAAAAAATAGTCCACAATCAAGTGATTGGTGCATATTGTACATGTTATTAACGGTCAGATAGTCCGTAATCGCATAGTTTAGGATCTTTAGGATTCTAATATTGTGATATAGTTAAGGATTTCTAGGACTCTGATATTGTAACAGGATGTTGAGATAAAGTATCTCATATTAGAAGTAGAAAAATAATAAGTCTAGTGTAAAAGTCCATGGAATACTCCTCCTATTGTCAATTGGTTTTAGAATGGAATCCTATTGAGATTGTATGTCGGGACGGAATGCACTTATGCACTCGTACGTGCACAACCTCTTTATCCATGTTGGACGTAGGATCCATGTAATTTGACATGGTATCAGAGCTAGGGTTCGGTCTTGGGCTCACGAGTATGTTGGTACGTTGGCAATAAAAATAATAAGATGCCTACCCACACACGTTTATTCAAGTGTCAACTGGGTCAGTTGAGACCCATTGCACTTACAAGGTGTTGGATCAAGGTCTCTCCACAAATCAAGTGTTCAGCATGACTTGAAATTCGATCTTGCGGAAGAGAGAGATTGCAAATGGTTGTAGCAAGATTTCACAAATAATGTGGAACCTTAGATCACAAATGATCCAGGATAAAACTCACACTCTTGATTATTATTACTCTACGAGATTACAAACGTTTTCTCATACACACTCTTACTATCTAGTGTTTGTGTATTCACATCCTGGAATGAATAGAAACTCTCTAGCTCTCAATAAAGTAATAACTCCCCCAAAGCATAAAACTCAGAACCCTTAACTAGTTCTATATCTATCCTATTTATAGACAAGCTTAACACTCAGCTTGCTATACAAAACTATAAGCTACACATTTAACATGTGCTTAAAAACTATTAGTCAACAAGAATCCGCTTCTTGATTCCGTTGAACTAACTCTACCACTTGACAAAGCTTGCCAGATTAATTGGCACATGGTGGAGATTGATCTTCTACGTTCAACTCGCGCTTACCACTTGTATATTAAGCAAACACGTGGACGGTCCATGTTGCTTGATCTAGCTGTAACTTGCACCACTTGCATTTTCCTTAGTTGCATATTTATCACGTGCTTATTAGTAAAGACGTGTTTTCTCCTGGTTTTCCTTTCTGTTGTACGCACTTCTTCCATTTCCTCTTACTGGTTCACTTGTTCTCTTTTCTGGAGTATCAATGTGTCTATCGCGCTTCTAAACGACCTTGTAAATGTCTAAGCGCGACCCTTGCACTTATTAATTCTTATAAGCGAGACTCCATATGTGTAAGCTAGACCATAATATCTATAAGCATGACCTGTAACACTTAAAACTCATATAGATTGTTAGATACTAAGTTTATACTCATCAAAACTTGAGAAACTAAGTTAAGCTACTACTAGCTCAACTAACACAGAGGAGTGTTGAAATAAAGTATTCTCACATCGGAAGTTGGGATATAATAAACCTAGTATATAAACCCATGGATTACTCCTCTTATTGCCAATTGATTTTATGATGGAACTTATTGTGTTTGTATGTTGTGCCGGATTGCACTTATGCGTTCGTACGTGCGCGAATCCATGTAATTTGACACAGAGTTAAGGATCACTAGGATTAAAGAACTACATCAAAGGGCCAGATTGAGGACAATATAAATTCTAGAGATCATTAACTCTGTTACAATATCAGAACGTACACATAAGAGTGTAACACCTCGTGTTAGTAATCCGTATAATGATTAAATTGCTACTCATGTCAACAAGAGCTCTCCCCTATTCATGGTTCAAGAAAGGACAAAGAACTATATAGTTAAGCGTGTTGGGGTCAAAGTAGACGCGGGATGGGTGACCTCCTAGAAAGTTCTCGTGTTGTCACAATGGTAGCACTTTTAAGACTGCAAGGCTTACAAATGGTATCAGAGCCGACTTTGTGGTTTGAGTGCGCTTGGCCAAGTGAGGCGGATCAGTCAGGAGGGTGGTCATTTGGTCTTGACAAGGTCATTAAGAGTTTATGTTAGGATGATTGTAACATCCCGTGTTTGTAATCCATATAATGATTAGGTTGCTACTCATATCAACAAGAGTTCTCTCCTTTTCACGGTTCAAGTGAGGATAAAAAACTATGAAGTTAAGCGTGCTGGAATGAGACTAGTCCTAGGATGAGTGACCTCTTAGGAAGTTCCCGCGTTGACAAGAGGATAGCACTTCTAAGTCTACGAGGCTTATGGAGAGTTTCACGATAAATTATAAGTCTCAGCGATCTCTTGACCGACATCGATATCGGGTTGTTGTGTTTCGGTTCGGTAATTGGCCTATGATTTTTCATATTTCGAGTTTGGCCTGGTGTGATCTAAATTGGTCTGGTCTAGACTAATATTTAAAAATATTAATAATAATTTGAATTATATAAGATAATATATATACACGTTATAATATTATTAACATTTTAAATTAGTTTTATATGATGTATAGCAATAAGTTATAAATAAAAAAATCTTCTAATTTCTATAAATTACTTTGGTAAAAAAAATGCAAACCGTTCAAATTTCCACACATTCCCGCAATTTTAGGAGCCATAGCGAGGAGAAACAATGGATTCCTTTCCCAAATTCAAATCAGAGTCCGCCAAAATCCATTCCGTTTCACCCTCATCATCCAATGACCAAACCCTAACAAGAAAACAAAATCGATACCATCCAACGAGCCTCGACTAGTAATTTGAATGTCGGGGAGACCTAATCCGAGGAGGCTGAGGCCGTCGGCGGCGGCGGCGAAGCCAGCCATGTCCGTTCTCCCATACGAGACCCCAAAGCTTCGAGAACATTACCTGATCGGGAAGAAGCTAGGGCAAGGCCAGTTCGGAACGACGTACCTCTGCACGGAGAAATCCTCGGGGGTGCCGTACGCTTGCAAGTCGATTCCGAAAAGGAAGCTTCTGTGCAAGGAGGATTACGAGGACGTGTGGCGGGAGATTCAGATAATGCACCATTTGTCGGAGCACCCGAACGTGGTGAGGATCAAGGGGACTTACGAGGACTCGGTGTTCGTGCATTTGGTTATGGAGCTTTGCGCTGGCGGTGAATTGTTCGATCGAATTGTGGCGAAAGGACATTACAGCGAGCGGCAGGCGGCGATACTCATGAAGACGGTGGTTGATGTCGTGGAGGCTTGTCATTCGCTTGGAGTGATGCATAGGGATCTCAAGCCCGAGAATTTTTTGTTTGAAAATGGGGATGAACATGCTAAATTGAAGGCTACTGATTTTGGTTTGTCTGTTTTCTACAAGCCTGGTTGGTTTCTCCTCTTCTTCTATCTAGAGATGAGCTCTTGCTTATAGTTCTTGACTTTTGGGCTAATGGGATCATTCAAATCTAGAAATGGCAGGGCAGAGTGAGTGAATAATGTGTTAACATGTTGGATTTTTGATATTTTTGGCAGGGCAGACTTTCAGTGATGTGGTTGGAAGTCCATATTACGTCGCTCCAGAGGTGTTGTGCAAACGATACGGCCATGAATCTGATGTCTGGGAGCGCCGGAATTATTCTTTACATCTTACTGAGCGGCGTTCCGCCATTTTGGGCAGGTAAAAGCTACAACACATTCTCCAAATCATACACTGTTTACCATAAACTGATTTGCTCAGTTATGTTCCTATAGAAACCGATTCAGGGATCTTCCGACAGATCTTGCATGGAAAGTTAGACTTTGATTCTGAGCCGTGGCCTAGTATTTCAGATAGCGCCAAGGACTTAATACGCAGAATGCTCGATAGAGATCCAAGAACACGTTTTACTGCTCATCAAGTTCTCTGTGAGCTCAGTTGTTGATAAGCTTCTTCTCTTCCGATATTTTATCTAAAGACAGAATTTTTCTACTGTTGTACAGGTCATCCATGGATTGTGGATGACACGGTTGCCCAGACAAACCTCTCGCTTCCGCTGTTTATCACGCTTGAAGCAATTCTCAGCGATGAACAAGCTTAAGAAGATGGCGCTGCGGGTACGTTTGTTTATCTCTTAGTTACAAACCCGAAATTAAGTGATAGATTGTGTTGAATGCGACATAGGTTATAGCGGAGAGGCTCTCAGAGGGAAGAAATCGGCGGTCTCAAGGAGTTGTTTAAGATGATTGATACCGACGGGAGTGGGACAATAACGCTGGAAGAACTCAAAGTAGGTTTGAAAAGGGTCGGATCTGATCTCGGAGAGACCGAGATCAAGTCTCTCATGGATGCGGTAACATGAATCTTCTACTCAATCGTTGTTAAAATCTATGGCTAAATAGTTACAAACAATCCTTCTCTTGTTTACGTAACCAGGCGGACATTGACCACAACGGTACCATCGACTATGGCGAGTTTTTGCAGCAACCTTGCACATGAACAAGATTGAGAGGGACGAGAACTTAGTTGCGGCGTTTTCTTACTTCGACAAAGACGGGAGTGGGTACATAACGGTTGATGAGCTTCAACAGTCGTGCAGAGAATTTGGTCTAGAGGAGGCTCATCTTGAAGAGATAGTCAGAGAAATTGACGAGGACAATGTGGGTTTAATGACTCTCATTTGATTATGTGGAAAATGACTAATTTGCCCTTTTGAACAGGATGGACGGATAGACTATGGTGAGTTTGCTGCGATGATGAGGAAGGGCAATTTGGGAACGGGAGGAAGAACTCTGAGAGCTAGCCTTCAGTTCAACCTCGCGAGTGTATTAGGTGTCGGCCATTCGCGAAATTCTTCTGCACCCTAACTCCTCTTGGCGTTATACATTTCTTCTTCTTCTTCTTCTTTTCATTTTTTGTGTTTATTTGAGAGGAATGTGTTCTTGGAAGCGTTAGAGTTGACTAATATAGACGTTAGTAAGGATAAAGATGTGTGTATTTGATTTTAGTATGCCACAGTCACAGTTGAAGATAAAGAGCTAATCAAGTTATTTTGTTGTATATATTTCCTTTAAAAAAAAATTTGTAATTATTCTCTAAAAATGTTTCTATTTCACATTAATATATAGTTAATTTTTATCACCAATTTTATTTGAATTATAATTTCTAAAATTCAATAATATCCTTATATAAATAATAAAATTATTCACTTTTTACCTCTTATCTATCCTTATTTAATTAACTCATAAAAATATACAATTATTTTAACCCTTTTTTCCTCTACATTTATTACTCTCTCATTTATCTTTTCTTAGCAGACAAATTGACATCTTTATTAACCCGAATCAAATGATAATAAAGTGTTCAATAATGGGAAGAAAAAACAATTAAAACATTCAACAAGAGCTACACTTCGTTTTTTACTTGCAATAAAATGAGTTGCCTGACTCCCATCTCTACCTGCATGACTCTACCTACACGATATGAACTTATCCTCATATCCAACAACTTACCCAGCAACCAGCCCAGGAATCCACTCCATTTGCACCTCCTCTTAAGCTTTGCAATGAGGGTCAAACAATCTGATTCGATAATGATAGATGTCAAGCCATTCAGGTGAGCCATCTCCATCACCTAAAGTGCCGTCTCAGCCTCAATACACTCCATCTCCTTTGAAAAATCCGTCGTTTGCGCTCCAATTAGGACAGCCCCGGAATGGTCCTTAATCACGAACCCGATCCCACAACCCCTACCTGGATACTGCAACTAATCACTCTCCCCTATTTTTATTTTCTCTCCCAATTATCAAAGTACCAATATTACTTCATTGTACTTATCTTTCCTTATTATTTGAGTTTTTGCTCAAACTAAAAGATGTAGTATACTTGCTAAGTAGCTATGTACTAGTTCTTCCTATTGGACATGGTCAAGTTCACTCGATCCATTAGAGATATTGGGCCGAGTAAAACAGCCCATTGGACTTAGTCATTGGGTTGAGTAAGCAGTTGAATTACAGTTTCCGGTGAAGTTTGGTCAGAAATAATCAAACCAACCAGCCAGCGCCTGCTGTCAAATTCACCTGTTTGCTTTCCCCATAGAGAGAGAGAGCATTCGCCGATCAACCCCGCTTTCTCTCTCCTCTTTTACTCGCCTAGATCACTCCCTTCTACCCTCTCTCACGCGTCAATCGGAGATCCACCACTCTGAGTCGACTCTAACCACCACCGACCTTAATCTCACCTGCAATCATAGAGTGAAATCACGGTTCACGAGGTTTATTGAATCCACCACGATCTCTCTCAGAAGCTCAAATCCGTGATTTTTTCCATAAAGCAAACGCTATCTGATTCGTATCCAGTCTATATCTGTCTTTAATTGGTTCGCCATTGTTGCCCTGCGCATTGGAATAGAGGGTATGAGGAGTGGAGAGGGGGTATTGATGTGGCTGTGTTGATTGAGCAATGCGCGGATGGCTCAGTACAGGCAATCAGGCTTCCATTACGGTAACGGATCCTCCGCCATTGGCTCCGACCACGTGGCTATTGGTATCCGAGCTGGACAGCACAACCACAAGCAGCCTCGCCACCGTCGGTTAGCGCACAAGGGAGCTGCCGTTTGTAAGATCTCGATCGGCGCTGTCGTCGTAGTTGCTCTATTTCTCGTCCTCGCTCTCACTGCGCTTGCCTATACTTACGTCTCCAGAGAGAAAGGTCACTTCAAATATCTACTCTTCTTACTTAAAGGATCTGGGTTTAGCTGATTATTGTTACGGGATAGTGTTTTCCTCCTATCTCGATCACGGTTATTTCTAGTTGAATAGGGGGACCGGATCTTATGCTTGAAATTTAGGTAGGTAGGATTTATCTGGTCGAGCTTGAAAAGATTCAATTGATGCAATTTTGTAGCTTTTGCTACTAACTGTTTGACAAATCAGGACAGGACATTGCATAAGCTACTGCTTCTGAGTTTGAGTGTTTCTATCTTATTAAGTCTATACCTCTTATAGCAATAATCCCATATTTTTCTTTTGACGTTTTGCACCTAATAGTTCCCAATACTATTTCTTCAAACAGGCTGGCTCTATTATACCTTTCGTTTAATTTTGTCTATCCCTTAGTTTGATTTTGTGAAGCTTCTGATTGTTTCGAGTTGCTGCAGATATCAACACTGAAAGCATCATCCAAGATGATGACTTCAAAAACGATTTTCTCACCAATGTCTCACGGATAAATACATCCAAAGTGAAGTTTGGCCATGGTTCAGTAACTCATGGTCGTGATTCAAGATATTGGGATGGGGATGATCGCAGGAGGGATGACGATTACAATGAAGAGGTAATGGACAAGAATAATAAGGATGAAGCTGCAGATGCTCGTCGTGGAGTAAAAGGGAAGAATGATATCAAGAAGTCACATAGTGGTAAGATTAAAGGTACTGATCATCATGGGTTTTACAATGAAGCTGGTCGTGATGAACTAAAGATGTATGAGGAAAAATATGAAGCTTCCTTAAAGAATGTAGGCCAAACAGGTGAGGAAAAAGAGGCTAATAATAGGGTTCATGATGATGGGCACTTGGATAACCAAAATGAGGAAATTGATGTGGATGATGAATATGATGATGGGATTGATTCACATGATGCTCGGATTGAAGAGGATGAAAATGGTAGACATGATGAGGTTGAGAATGATCTACAAGATTCACACTATGAAGAAGACAGAGATTCTTCGCATGATGCTAAGAAAACTCGGAGTATGATTGAAGAGGAAGATGGAGCCTCTAACGAATCAATTGAGGATAAATCCAAAAGCTTAAATATCCTCCATAACGACTTTGGTAAATCTAAACATGGTCATGATGGTGAACATGGAGCAACAACAAAAAAATCTGCTCATCCTACATCCGGAAGAAAAAGAAAGCATCGCTCCTGTATGTTTCTCTTTCCTTTCCTGTTTTCATTATTATGGTGGTACTAGTCATGTAAATTAGCTATATATAATTTTTCTCATTGCTTCTGTATGTAAATGGAAATGAATAAAAAGCACCAGTTTTGGTTTGTAATTTTTTTCCTGGCATTAAAAAGACGCAAAAAGGCTAATATATTTTTGTCAATTGTTAAAGATGCAGCTAATTTTTCTCAAAAGTAGATTTGTGATAAATTCATGAGTCATTAGTACCCTGATTTGGACCTTCCTAAGTGATTTTGTTAGGATCTCTAGCAAGAAAATCTGTATAGTTCTGTTGATAAGAACTATATAGTATCAATGTTTGAACTCTAAAGTTTGCAAGCTACATCATGTATTACAGTATGTAGGTGAATAGTAGAATGTCTCTTTTTATTTTTAATTGATACTCATTTCCTTAAATTTGTGCAGCTTCAAGTTGTGAACTGAAGTTCTTGAACACTAGTGCACAGCTTGTGGAACCTTTAGAAAATAGAAAATTTTCAAGATTTTCCTTGCAATATACGGGAACCGAGAAAAAGCCTGATGGATTAAGTGAATGGGAGCCAAAATTTGCTGGGCATCAGACATTGGGAGAACGCGAAAATTCATTCATGGCTCGTGATCAGAAAATCAATTGTGGGTTCGTTAAGGGTCCGCCCGGATCCCCAAGTACTGGATTTGATTTGGCTGAAGATGATTCGAGATATATCAGTAAATGTCATATTGCTGTTGTTTCCTGCATCTTTGGAAATTCAGACCGGCTCAGATCACCTGCTAGTAAAATGGTATGCTGGTCTTAAGATTATGATCAAGTAAAAACATATCTTACGATGTGAAATGCGAACAGACTTTAACTGTGAACCCAATGTACTAATATTCACCGTGGTTGAAAACCGCTGCAATAATTCTAGTACAATAGTTTAGGTTCATATATAAGATAGTAAAGTCCACAGTTAAAGTCTGTTCGTATTTCACCCCATAAGGTATGTTTTTACAGGAAATTTCTAGTTGGTCTTATCACATATATATAATAACTTATTTCTTCCCACTTTCTGGGAGAAGGCAATTTGGCTCATATTTATCTTTTCTTTTTCAGGTCAGTCGTTTATCAAAGAAAAATGTTTGCTTTGTGATGTTTGTGGATGAAACAACTATGCAAACCCTTTCTTCAGAAGGTCATATGCCTGAGATGGGTTTTATAGGCCTTTGGAAGATCGTGGTGGTGAAAAATCTCCCGTATGATGATATGCGCAGAGTGGGTAAAATACCAAAGCTTTTGCCACATCGACTCTTCCCCTCAGCAAGGTAATCTAATAATTTATCTAAATCCATGCCTTTTCTTTTATATGTTCTCATACAGTAGTCAAACTAAAGAACCTTGTCAACATCATAAGTTTTCTCATTGTTGAAATTTCTCATAGAGTAGCACTTAAGTTAAGGATTAGGGTCAAGTAAAAACATATTTTACGGTGTGAAATATGAACAGACTTTAACTGTAGACATTACTATCTTACATGTGAACCCAATGTACCAATATGTGAACGTAGAATGATCAATGTGGTTAAAAACCGCTGCAATAATCTTAGTACAACAGTTTAGGTTCACAAATAAGATAGTGAAATTTCACACCGTTCGTAAGGTATGTTTTTACCGGAAACTTTCTCCTTAAGTTAAATATCATCTTTCACTACCAGAAGTCAAGGTGTGAACAGAAGAAAGAAAGAGTCAACTCATTTTCATTTAACTGCATAATCATTCTTCTGGTATCTATTAGATATTCGATTTTTGTGCCAATTCCTTCATGCTACCCCTTGTTACAACTTACCTCTCAATTCCCTTGCTAGCAAGAATGAGTTGAATGGTTCGATTGATTGCCTTTTCTGTATTTAAAACTTCGAAATTACTCGTTTGCATTGGCTAAATTATAAACCATACCATTTTCTAGGTACTCAATTTGGCTGGACAGCAAGTTGCGCCTTCAAAGCGACCCTCTTCTGATCTTAGAGTATTTTCTATGGAGAAAAGGTCACGAATATGCGATTTCAAATCACTATGACCGCCATTGTGTGTGGGAAGAGGTTGCACAAAACAAGAAGCTTAATAAATACAACCATACAATTATAGATCAACAGTTTGCTTTCTACCAGGCTGACGGATTGAAAAGATTTAATGCCTCAGATCCGCAAAAGTTGCTTCCCAGCAGTGAGTACTTGAATCTCTCATGTTTTTTGAAACCCTTGTTAATGTAAGTATTTAATTAATCCCTTTAATCTTGACAGATGTACCTGAAGGCTCGTTCATCATAAGGGCGCATACACCGATGTCAAACTTGTTTTCATGTCTCTGGTTCAATGAGGTGGATCGTTTTACTCCTAGAGATCAGTTAAGTTTTGCTTATACATACCAGAAATTGAAAAAGAAGAATCCAACCAAGCCTTTCTACATCCACATGTTCAAGGTCAGAATTTCCTTATTCCTGTTAATATAATGATGTAGAACACCAGGAAAGTAGTAGGAACACTGACAAATTCTTTTCAATTCATAATATTAATCTGATTACTAATTGAATTTGTAAGACCTTAAATATTGATCAAGGACTCGTAGAAGAATTGTTGGCCATCAGACTCGGATCAAACTCGGTTAGACTCGTAGACTTGGATCATACTCAGAAGTGTCTACTAAATCGTCCAATTTTGGCCCATTTTTTTATATTTTTTTAATGAAGCCCGATTGTTTTCTTTGATTTTGGAGTCCATATTTGGGTTAAAAGCCCAATTCTAGGAAAAATCATAGTTAGTTCATTAAAAAGCTAGACAAAATTGAAAGAATTACTATAATAGCTTATTTAGTAATTAAGCATTAAGTTGTCTTAACATAATTAAGCTAGAAGAATTATAAATTTCACAAATTAATTCCTTTAGGTTTTTATTGTATTTTTTTATATCTTATATTTATATGTTTTGTACTTATATTCTATATTTATTACACTCTTAATTAATTATTTATTATTTTAATATTTTAGTAGATTCTTACGAGTCAGCGAGTCGAGTTAGCGAAACCCCTCCGAGTTAACAGTAGACTCTCGAGTTTAATAACCTTGTAACTAACTCTTAGCACCAACTCTGGAATTAATAGAAATACTTAACATGATTTGCTAATACCGACTCTTCACATAAATTACTGAATAAAGATAGAGAAAAGTAGATAACTATTATATCCAGTTCATAATACAAAATGCAGACGTTTTTACTGGCAATTTATCTTGACAGGATTGTGAAAGGCGAAAAATGGCGAAGTTATTTCATCATAGATCAGAAGAGAGACATGTGAGTTCCCAAGACGCAACAGAGTAAAATGAGTAGTTCAAGGTGTTGTATGCATTGCACTGCACATACATTATACCCCGGTTGGTGTATTTGTCCTTCGATTCAGAGCAGAAAAACACACACTGTATACGTCCAACTCCAACTCCCTGAACAGTATTGACATGGAACTTACACTGAAACACCACACTACAACCACCACCGGGTTAAGATATTCATTACCTATTTTAATCTCTTCTCACCTTCCTATTCATTTCATTTGTTCTATAACCAGGAAGAATGATCGTCCATACAGTTCTACTTCTCTGAACAACGATGACTGCTGCTGCATTTTATGTATTTTTTAACAGTAAATGTTAGCTCATTTTGTTGCCTCAAACCTTCTCATAAACTGTTTGTACTATAATTTTGGTAGTTTGATTCGATCTCATTTTGGTTCGACAATAAGCATCATTGTAATTGCTAGCAACCTTAAAATGTGGTCTGAGATTCACCCACATGAAAATCATCATAAAAACAACACAAAATTAAGCAACCCACATTTGATCAACTTATAGAAAAAAACAAGACTGATATAAAACATCCAACAAGCTCATAGTCTGGTGGTAAGGTTGTGAGTGATACGCCATATGAATCATGGTGATACGCCATATGAATCATGGAAATTGCAAGTAAAAAGTTTTTTTTAACCTCAATATGAATCACCAAGATCTCTTCTTTACAGATTGATGTTGAAGCAAAAACAATCTCTTGAGAGCCTTTGCAAGCACCACCATGTTAAGCTTCTTGTTTTTGCCCATCAACACCTTACCACCACCATCACCACCACCACCACGGGCGCCGCCAGTAACAGCTTTGGCTCGGTTTCTGAACATTTCTTCGTTAAAACTCTCCCACAACAAGTCCATTGAGTCGTGTCCTTCGGTTGAGTGAATGTAGGAAGAATGAACTTCTTCTCTTTGTTCTTCTTCTTCTTCTTCATCATTTGAAGATGATGAAGAGGTTGATGAAGCTTGTGTGGGACCCACATGGTGGCGCCACAAGGGAGGAGAGCCAATGGAGGCTCCGGTTGAACTGATCAAGACCGGAAACTCGAAATCCTCTATGGTGGTGACCATTGAGGGTTGTAAAGGAGAGGTTTTTGGAGTGATTTAAGATGTGGGTTTGGTGGTTTAACTCATCATTTGCGTATACGTTGGTGTTTGGAAAATATGGGTTTCATTTCTTGTGGTGTTTGACAAGTTTTGGTTCAACTACTACAATTCTTGAAAATTCTTATAATATGAATTGGCATTGAGGGGGTTCAATCACACAATTAACATTGACTTTGTGAAAGACTAATTAATGTTTCTGACTTGTGTGTCCAGTATATAGATATGCTTCATCGCCTCTGATTACGTGATGCAGTGGACACGTTTGAGTTTACAATCTCCCCTATTCCTCCAATTATCACCTCTAATAGTGTTATAATCCACCGGCGGATTGATAAGAGCCAAATCAAAAAATTGAGCAAATGACATATCTTTGAGCCTTTATATACAATTACCATTCTTTTTTTAATAAGTCATTAAAAAATCTATCACGGAAAGATCTAGTTCATCGCGCCTGATGATCTCGACAAAATTATAAAGACTTTCCACCAAGATCAATAGTATCTTAAATTAGAGTCTATCAAATAGAAAGTTGATCCCTTACTCCTCTCTTCACAGTCAAATTTGCAATCCTACCAAAACATTTGCTCGACAAGTGCTCTTTGCAATAAAGTCTAACCCCCCATTCACCTCTCTGTAAACATGTATGAACACACGACACTGAAACAAAGCTTCAAATTGATAAATTTCATAAATAATATTGCTAATCTCCCATGGAATTTCCAACAATTATTAAGAGAATTAATAAGAGTTACGTATTTTTCATGAGCAAGCCGAATCCTCAATCCTCCTTCAAAACTGATGAATCTCATAAATAATATTAGCTTCATCTGGAGAGATTTATTATTTTCATGAGCAAGTTGAATCCCCAATCCTTCTTCATTTTTCGGTTTACATATTTTTTTCTCAGGTAGTAACTGGATGGAAATTGTAATTAAAATTATTCCAAAAGAATATCTTGTTAGTATCATCCAGTTGTTTACAGACTTCGGACGGAAAAAGAAAGCATTGCATTAAATAGTTAGCTTTTGATGTTAGGTTAGATTGGATCAGAAGTTTCTGCCAGCTTGAGAGATGGAAGAAGCCCTTCATTTTGACGATTGTTTCTTTGTATCATTAGTAAAATCATCAAAGACTTTATTTTGAATACAACCGTTAGCTAGAGGAATACCTAAATATTTTTCTAGTTTACCTGTAATTTGCACTTGAAAGATACTGGCAAGTTATGAGCTTGCAGGCTTGAGACATTGAATGAAGTATGAAGTGAACTTTTTTATAATTAATGTTAAGTCCACTCTAGTGAGAAAACTTCTGTAAAAAGTCTTTTATAAATTATGTATTTTTTAAAGAAGCATTTGTAAAAATCATAGTGTTGTCTGCAAATCTTAGAAGAAGAATTGACGTTCCATTTGTTGTTAGTTTTATTCCATCTGGAACCTCATCTTGCTGAGAGAATTGTTGTAATGATCGAGAAAGAAACTTCATTGGATTATAAAGAGGAAAGGTGGTATCGGATCACTTGATGGCACACGAAGGTTGGAATTCTCTACAAGGTTGATTGTTAACCAACACTTAAACTTTAACAATTTCAATACAATTTCTAATTAAAGTGATCCATTTATCAGACAATCCAATATTTTGAAGACTTTGTACATAAAATCTCAATCAATTTTATCGTAAACCCTGTTCCATATCTATTTTAAGAGCCATCCATTTATCCTTCTGCTTACGTCTCTTAGTAATATGGAAGGAGTGAAAATCTCATGGGATGTAAAAAAATTATCTTGAATCAACTGCTTTCCACAAAGGCTCCTTGAAGATTTCCAATCAGCTTTGGTAAGACTTTCTTTAGTCTATTAACCAAAACTTTTGAGAGAGTTTTATAGGATGAATTACATAGTCTTATTGGTCTAAAATTATTGATGTTAATTGGATTGTCCACTTTCGGGATTAGGACAACACAAGAGTGGTTCCAAGCTATGAGGATATTTTTAGAGTGAAAGAAAGATTTGACGCTTCAAAAAGCCTATTCTTAATGATATGCCAGTATTCCTGATAAAAACCTATAAAAAACGATCTGGCATATCATTAATTTCTGATAAAATTAATGATATGCCAGTATACAATTACTATTGTTGTCTCCATCTATTCGGTTGGTAAAAAATACTCTTACATGTAGGGCTGAGCATTGGATTAAAATCAAACCGAATCCAAGAACTGAACCGGAAACCGAAAATGAAAAAGGTACTGAATTCCGATCCAAACTATATTTGTTTGGTTTACTTTGAAATTGAAATGATCCAAAATCTACGCGATTAACCTCAAACAATGTTGTATAATTCTTATTTAACATATAAATAGCTCAAACGTTCCAAAAGCATTTCATGACACTTAAGTTATCAAATATCAACCATTAAGCTCGACAAGCAACAATTATAGTTTGACTCTTATAAATTATAATAATTTCACTAACATACCCAAATATTAAAATAGCAAGAACAATATCAATCGTTCATAAAACTACAATATTCTTTTCATCATTCTAACACTAATGGAACCAAGTTCATTTTTACATAGCATAACAAATCAAAGTCATTCTATTTTTACTTTCAAATTCGAACAAAACCGAACAAAAATGAAATATTGAAATATGTGGACCGAAAACCAATCCAAATTATTTGGTTTTGATTTGGTTCGGATAAAAAGTTAGTTTTATCCGAAACGTGCTCAATCCTACTTACATCCTATGACATAGTTAATAGAATTTAATTCTAAATGCTCATGTATATTTTTTAGTACATATTTGGGGGGAAAAGGCTTCAAATCCTACTTCTTAAGTAGTTTTTTTTATTCTACCTCAAACCTCAACATTTTACCCCTCAATGTGTTCTACCCTCGAGTCTTCATATCTTCTTCTACGTGTGTTCTTCAAGAACAAATGTATTATAACCAGTGTTCTAAAACGCCCGCCTAGGCGCTAGGTGGCACCCTAACGTTCCGAATAGGAGCTAGTCCTTTTTTTCTAGGTGGTAGGAAAAAAAATCCCCCGCCTAGGAGGCTACGCCCGCCTAGGCGTTACGTTTTTTTCTAGGCGGGGGTATGCGTTCTTTTGTTTTGAAAGGGATATGCGTTCTTATTTAGGTTAAAAGTTAAAAATCATTCCCCTCCTCTCGTTCGTCCCACGCCTTCGCCTCTCACCTCTCACCCCTATCCCTCTTAACTGAAAACTTTGTCGTCCCTACTGCCTCCCACCTCCATCTTGTCATGCCATCATCTCTCGTCCCACCGGTTGCCTCTCACCTCACCTCACCTCTCGTCCCTCCTCTTACCCTCGTTAGGCTCTCCCTGCCCCTCTCCCTCGTACTGTGACCAATGTCCACTCAGAACCTATGACTGCAACTATGACTTATGAATAATTATTTAATATTATTTACGTTGAAACATGTGTTGAAAACTATATGATTTTTGCTTGTTCTAGTCTTTTAGATTTTCTTTACGGCGAATACTATAAAGTCTATGAATTTTGGATGATTAATGAGCAAATTATATGATTATATTAAAATTACATAGTTAAATCATAAATTACTATGAAAATTATGAATCAATATATTTCGATTTAGTTTTTCATATAAGGAAATTATACTAAAATATAAAAATAAGTGTTATAATATTGATCCGCCTAGGCCCCGCATAGGCGCTAGGCCCCCCTCACCGCCTAGCACCCACCTAGCGTTTTTCAGAACACTGATTATAACAGCGAAAAAATGAACGGAGCTAAATATCAAAAAACATCAAAGTTGTCTTGATTTATTGGCGCATCTCTTGCAATTGCAACTCACACTTCACTCATGCCTCCTAGAAGTTCACTTATTCCTTTATCTTCTGGATCCATTGGTTTGGGTTCTTCCACCTCATTATCCTCTAAGAACATATCATTATAATTATGTTCTAGAATATAGTTGTGGTGGCTGAAACAAGATAGAATAATGACATTTGTGTAAAACTTCCATCTTCTTTTGGGGACACCAAATCTTCTTTCAATGGTTGTTCACAATGATGAATGGATGTAGTTGAATTCTTCTTCTACATTTTGTGGAGCCTATGTTAGGACTTAGAAATTGTGATTTGTGGTAATTGGCTTTAAAATATGGAACCATGTAACCCTTTTTATCAGCATATCTCTTGTCCAACAGATAACAAAGACCTAAAAATAACAACTTATGTTATCAATATTATTTTTATAGATGTTTAATGTTACACATGAATAACCTAGAAAGTCTTACATGGAGGTGGGTGTGGAAAGTTTAAGCACGGCGTATTAAAGCATGATTGAACACTTATGTAACACAGACACTGCCCTCTTACCTAGTTTGTACATAGGTGAAATATATGTCAAAGTTGCACTTACCCATAACTTTAAATGAGCAACATTTCTTTTGACCAAGGTAGGTATATTGTTCACCTTGTTATACAAGCACCAATGTATGTCCTACCTTTGCATATAATTGCATCCTAAAATAATAATTCGAACACGTCATAAATACATTATTATTGTAAATCATAGAACACCCAGCTTAAACACGTACCTTGAAAAGTTGGTACCTCTTGAGATTGAATCTTGCTAGAAATTCCACTAAAATATCTATCACATGGTTGTAACAACTTCATACAATACCATTTAATCCATATGACCATCCAACTAAAGTATCAATAACTTGATTAATCACCCGACTAATAGTGTCTCGAGATCTCTAAAAACTCGCATGCACAACTCTCCTTGATGCTCCTATAGCAATTGTGTACATAAAAATTCATACTTTCTCTAATACACCCATATTCCTATAAGTTATAAGCCCATATATTATTAAATCTATACACAGGTTATCAAGGACATGTCTTTCCATTCTAAATGTATTCAACCCCTAACTCCTGATTGTGAATCCATAATCTCACTCATCCACATGATCTCATATTGATAAGAACCAATACAAGGGACCTTAATTAAGTACTTTGTAAATATGGTCCCTTTCTATATGCTTTATGCTATTTTGACTGGCTCTTAATAAGTGAATGGGAAGGTACCTATCTTCCAATCAAATGTGTATTCCCTAATTCATTGAATCTAGGCCTAGCTACAACAACAATGGACATTACTTTTGAATGAATTTGCTAGAACTAGTAGACTTTTAATATCCCTTCTCATTTCATACTAAGTATAACTTTGTGTTTTCTTAGTTAGATTGAACCACTTTTTATCATAATGTGTAATGTATTCTTTGATTGGTTGATCTTTATAGCTAGATCGTGAATGCATGATCTCCCCCATTTGAAAAGAGGTAATAGTGTGCTCTGAGACTTGTGTTCTCTTTCTGTCACACACTTGTCTTGCGTCTTTTTGCATCTTGTCTATGTTTCAAAGTGTGCTAACACTTCTCGTGGATATACTAAATGTTGTGCAACTTCCTTAACTGAACCACGTTCAAGTTGATGCCCAGTTTTCCTTTGAAACAGCCAGACCAGATGTAGCCTTTTCTCACCCCTGAGTCTACTGATTCTTGATTGATGAGGATTCTCTGTTATTGTGTTTGTCTCTTACTCTAACTCTGGTTGAGTTGAAAATTGTTGATGAATTTTAGTCTTGAAATTTTGTGTGATTGTTTTCTTGTGGGGGTTGGTTGGAATCAAAAGGAAGATTAACTTCAATGTCCCTTCTGTATTACAGGCTACCTAATTCATCATTGTCTTCCTCTCCCAGTGGATCTAGAGCAACATTTAAGTCCATGTATGGAGTCATGAATAGTAGATGGTAATACTAATAAATGCTCTGTTATTTTTTGTGTTTGAGTTTTTTAGTGTAAGAGCTTTCAATGCTTAGAAAATAATTATGAACTTAGTGTCATGTTTCCTATGTGGAGAAGATTGTAAATTTTGCATCCATATATCAAGATTAATGTAATTTAATTGGTTAATAAGAGTATAATAAAACTTTGTTATGATTGGTTTTCTTGTCAGATTTTGCAAATTTTGTCTCTCTTTTGCAATTATGAGGAGATATAGGAAGCGAAATAAGGGACGACGGGAGTAAGATTTTACTTCATCCCAAAGAAACTGATAACTAATACAAACCCTATCCATTTGTTAGAAGTGTTGGGGCGGGTCCCGTGGCCTGATTTCATGTCTGATAGATTTTAGCTCAAATAAGAGAAAAAAGGGAAAAAGCCCATTAAAGGGGCGGCCCAATTAACCTCTCTTATAAATACTAGAATACGGAACAAGGAATGGGAGCACTTTTCGACCTTCCGTACTAAAACTCTGCCAGAATTCAAAGCTAAAGTACTCCTTTGTCTCATTATCCTCGAGCACTTGGCATAACATATTCCCCTCTATTGAGTTGCTGCTGACTTGAGCGTCGGAGAGCCAAATCCAGATGAAGCCCCCTCTCTCCCCTGGATTTGTTCGTGCAGGTACACCCACAAGGACTCATCGAAGACTATTCGGCGAGCACTTCAGACTGTGGGAGCTTAAACTGCCTTTACCCTCAGCTAAGAAAGACAAGAGTGAATCTAAGCCTCTCGTCGAGACGTGTTGACTCAACGAGGAATTTGGGATTCAACACTGGCGCCGAACGTGGGGACCCTCTCACACAATTAAGCAGACAAAGAGTATCGAATGGCTAGCCAACACACAACACAAAGCAGACGCCGCAACAACAGTGCACCAGTTAGGCGTCGAGACACTGGCTCCCGAATGGGTAACGTCTCCACAGACGCAACCACTCAGCGGAGCCGCAATGTCGCTCTAACCACTGACATGGTCGAGTTCCATGAGTTTCTACGTTTCCAAGCAACAAGGCGACAACACGAGCAGCTCAAGCAGCGCCTCCGTCAAGAGGACGAGGGACGGCAGCGTCAAAGGACGAGCTGACATTGGCTATGCTAAATGAAGAGTCTCGGATCGTGAGAGAACGCGAGCTCGCCCATCTAGATCCTGAGCCTCGTCGCAATGCTCAAGTGCGTGGGCCGGGCCGCCACTCCGCACCCCCTCAGTATCCTAACGGCCAGCTCGTACACCCTCGTATACCCCATGCCCCACAAGCAACTAACCTACGCCCGAACGCACAACCTTTCGAGCCTCAGCATCCACCCTCTCGGGTTCATGAGCCTTATATACCACCCACGTTGCACGAGCAACGACAACATGAACATCCCTTACCTCCAGCCTATGCCCAGAACATTGTCGAACACCCCCAAACCCCTACGCCAACTATGTACCAGAGTACTACATCCACTAGCAACACATTGTACCACGACCACCCGACCCATATAACCCTTTTCCTGCTCCTAACTATGACCATCAAATTAGTGCAGGATCGATCTCGCGGGGGGCTACTATCTTTGCAGACCATATCGCTCATACCCTCGTGCGCGATGATTTTAAGTACCCAACCTCAAAGGAGTACTCTGGTAATGAAGACCCTCGAGACCATATCAATCGGTACAGATACGCCATGCTGGCGTGCAATGCTGATGATGCCACTATGTGCAAGGATTTCCCGAACACTCTTTCTGGGACTGCCTCTCGTGGATACTGTCCCTGCCAAAACGAATAATCCAAAACTTCGACGACTTGGAGGAACGCTTCATTACCCATTTTAGCGCCTCTAAAAAGCGCAAGGTGACGATGCTGCAGACGTAGGGTGTCAAATAGAAGGTGGGCGAGAGCCTAGAAAACTATTTGAGAAGGTTCACTGCCATAGAACTCGAGGCCCACGACTTCACTGAGGATGGTGCTCGACAAGCCTTCTTCGGGGGACTACTCGACGACTCTGATTTCAAAGACAGGCTTGGTCGGAATATCAATGATAGGGATATGTACCTCAGTTATGATCGCATGCTTCAAAAGGCCTACGACCAGGTCGAGTCCGACAAGATAACAGGCCGGAACAATGGGGCCGAGCCCTCGAAGAAACAGGGACATGCACAGGGCAGTGGTTAGAAGGGCAATACGCTATGGGGACCCAAGCGCCAGGCAGACCAACACCCAAGAGCTCCAGCCCTCCAAGCCCAAGGCCACCAAGGCCAGACCCAATTCCCAGTCCAAGCAATGGTGGCCACAGTGCAAAGGGCCGCAAGGCGAGAACGACAGGCAATGTCACAGGGACAAGGAATGTGGTGTGAGAAACATCGTAGTCAAAGCCACTCGACCGCTCAGTGCCGAACCATTTACAAAGAAGCCCAAGCAGAGGACAGACGCGTCATGGCCGCTCATCGAGCAGAAGGGCGGCAGGCTCACTAGCTACCACCACCCGTCCCACCACCACCTCAATTCTCTCGGCCAGACGGATTTGTGGGAATTATCACGGGGCGCCACGAGCCGCGACCTCCTAGTCGGTGAGAACTAAGGCGGGCCACCAACGCGCTCCTTCCCCCAGGGAAACCGCTGATGCTTATTATTGAGTCCACTCGGAACCCGTATCAATTGAGCTTCACTGATACGGACGTCGTCGAGTGGGCCAACAAGAGGGCCGACCCTCTCATCGTCCACATCCAATTGGGGAAAAAAGTCGTCAAGCGGGTAATGGTGGATACTGGCAGCGCCGCATGCATCATTTACTGGGATGCCTACCAAAGGCTCGGGCTAGACGCCTCACGCCTTCGCCCAATGAAGGCAAACCTCGTCGGTTTCACCGGGGATTCATAAAGGCTTTGGGGGTAGCAATAATCGACATGATATTAGGAAACGAAGGCGGCCCTCGACGAAGTTGCGCTATTGACTTCCTGTTCATCTTCATATAACGCCATCTTGGGACGAGACTCCCTCACACACTTCGAGGCGGTCGTATCTATAAGCCATTTTTGTCTAAAGTTCCCAACGGCTAGTGGTACACGCGTTACGAGGGGCAACCAAGAAGAAAGTGAAACTTGCTACATTCAAGCAGAGCAGAACGACAAGAAGCTTGTTCATGCAAACCACCTATACTTATCCGGGTCACTACGGATAGAGGAAGAAGCAGACCTCGACCCCCTGGAGGAGAGCAAATCAGGCTCAGGGAACGAGAACCTATCGCAGGCCGTCGAGGTGGAAAAACAATGTATATCACCATTCGACGAGGCCAGGAAGAACTTATATATCGGCCAAGGCCTTCGCCAGGACGTGATATCAGAGATAAAGACGATGCTCCGGGCCTCGAGGGACATTTTTGCTTGGACCCCCCGAGACCTAAAAGGCATACCCCCGGAAATAATGACCCACTCCCTAGCAATAGATCCCCAAGCTACTCCTTGAAGGCAGAAAAAGCGAAAGCAGGCGGGACCAAAGAACGAGGCGGCAGCAACCGAGCTGTCCAAGCTTCTTAAGGTGGGTTTTGTGCAATCTATCCAGTACCCAACTTGACTGGTCAATGTAGTAATGGTCCCCAAGAAGGACACATGAAAGTGGCTCATGTGTGTCGATTTCACAGATCTAAACAAGGCCTGCCCAAAAGACAGTTACCCTCTCCTATCAATCGACCAGCTCGTCGATTCAACCGCGGGACACGAGGTGTTAAGCTTCCTCGACGCATATTCAGGGTATAACCAGGTTGTTATGAACCCCGCCGATGCCGGGCATACTGCATTCATTACCGAAAGGGAGACTTTTTGCTATAGAGTCATGCCTTTCGGCCTTAAAAATGCGGGAGTAACCTTTCAGAGGCTCGTTGACAAGGTGTTTAGAGAGAAGCTCGGCAAGACAGTCGAGGCCTATGTGGATGACATTGTTGTGAAAAGTAGATGCCAGACCGATCATCCGAGAGATCTTCAAGAAGTGTTTGACACATTACGTAGATATGGGATGAGCCTTAACCCTGAAAAGTGCGTGTTCGGTGTGACCGAGGGGAAGTTTTTGGGGTTCCAGATCAGCTCGAGGGGCATCCAAGTGAATCCCTCGAAAATCCAGGCAGTGCTCGACATGAAGCCACCACGGACAACGCACGAGGTGCAGCGGTTTATGGGATCGGTAAATTATTTAGGGAGATTTTGCACAAAGCTCGCCGAGCGCAATCTACCCTTCTTCGAGATACTGAGGAAGCCTAATAACTTTGCCCGGACAGAAGAATGTGAGGCCGCATTCACGAGTCTCAAGGAGCACTTAGCTAATTTACCAACGCTTTCGTCCCTTGTTCCCGGAGAAACATTGCAAGTATACCTCGCAGCTAGCTCAAGGATAGCTAGTGCGGTACTGGTCCGCAAGCATCAAAAGCCCATTTACTTTGTCAACAAGGACCTTTCACCAACAGAGGAGCGATATTCACCGGTCGAGAAAATGGTTTACACCCTAGTCATGGCAGCACGATGACTAAGGCCGTATTTCCACGCCCATACCATACAGGTCCTCACAGACCTCCCGTTACGAGCCGTACTTCATTGACCCACCCTATCGAGCCGGATGACCAAGTGGGTCGTCGAGCTCTCCGAGTTCGATGTCGAATACCAGCCTCGACCATCCATCAAGGCCCAAGCATTATCAGACTTCATTATCGAAACCAGCTTCCGAGGTCACGAGTTATCCTTATGCTTGTCGCCGAGGCCATGGAGGCTCTTTGTGGACGGTGCAGTAAACAACAACGGGTGTGGGGGCGGGGATAGCTTTATTCTCGCCCGAGGAGGACCTGTACGAGCATGCCATAACGCTTGATTTCGAGGCAACCAATAACGAGGCAGAATACGAGGCGCTTGTCATTGGGCTAGAGATAGCCCTCGAAGAACAGGTAGAAGAGAGAGAATGTTTTTGTGACTCCGAGGTAGTCGTCCAGCAGGTCCAGGGAGTATATGAGGTGAGAACAGGCACCCTACCCCAATACCAAGCACGAGTGGCACGATTGCGTGGGGTGTTCAAACATTTTCTCATAACCGCCATCCCACGCGAGGAGAACGAGCAGGCAGATGGCCTGGCCAGACTAGCATCTAGAGCAAAACTAATCGACGCAAGGCACGAAGGGAAATCTCGGCCGATCTGGTATAACACTGCCACCATCAAGTCTATCTCTGAGCAGTTAGAACTCATGGCCATCAATCAACCCGTCAAGGATTGGAGAGCCCCTATACTTGGATATCTTACACATACCAACATCCCAAAAGATCCATGAGAGCGAAAACGCCTTCAGGCCAAGGCCTCGCGGTTCTTTGCTTGCCAGGGCGAGTTTTACAAGCGAGAGATAATGTCCCGAGATCTGAGATGCCTGTCACGAGAAGAAGGAAACAAAATGTTGGTCGAGCTGCACGCAGGGTTGTGCGGAACGCACGCACACTGGCGATCTCTAGTGTTCAAGGCACTACGGTATGGCCATTTCTGGTTGTCCATGCACGAAGACGCTATGACCATTGCTCGATCATGCAAAGCCTGCCAAGCTCATGCTTCAGCATGTCACCAGCCGGGGGTCAAGATGCAGAATAATGTCGGGGCCTTGCCCCTTCTCCATGTGGGGCTTAGACTTGTTGGGCCCATTTACACCAAAGGCACCAGGGCAACTAGAATTCATCATCGTCGCCATTGATTACTTCACTAAGCGGATCGAGGCAATACCCTTAGCTCGCACGAATGTACAAGCCGTGCAAAAGTTCCTCTGGCAAAACATCATCTACTGGTATGGGCTTCCACAAGACATTGTGACAGATAGGGGACAACAGTTCAATACACCAAAGTTCGTCGAGTGGTGTAGAGATCTTGGTATCAGGCTGAAATTTGCCTCAGTAGCCCACCCTCATTGTAATGGGCAAGTCGAGGATGCCAATAAGAGCATCGCCACCGATTGAAAGAAGCGACTAGATGGTGCTCGAGGGCTATGGGCCGAGAAACTGCCCCTAGTACTATGGGCAAACCGAACAACTGTAGAAAAGGCCACAAGAGAGACACCCTTCGCGCTTGCATACGGTATCGAAGCAGTAGCACCCGTCGAGCATCTATTCCCAACAGATAGAATCATCCAGTACAACGAGGGTGCAAACGTCGAAAAAAATGGATGATTCAATACATAGGTAAACATCCTTGTAAATTCATTAATTGTGAATACGACTCGACGAGTACCAACTCCATTTGCTTCAATACATAGGGGCGAGAAGTCTCGGGCCATAACGAAACACATCCTATAAGAGGGACTAAAGCCTCGACTAAGGGACAATTCACGAAAGCAATATCAAAGGATTATAGGGCCCACACCCATGCACCGTTCAAGGCGTATTGTGCAAAAGCATATTTAGAGGGAAGAGATAGCCCGAGAACAGAGTCCGCCACCGTGTTATATTTTTAACCATATCTGTCATGCAAACATCTATCTTTTCGGTCCACATTTTACCATGTTAGCATGTGGTAATTTGTTATGTTGCTCTTCTATTTTGATGAATGCAATATCAGTAATATTTTCAATCGTTTATCTATTTACCAATGCCCACAACCCCGTTCAATATCTTTCCTCGCATACAATGTATGGTCGAAAAGGCAGGGGGTGGAAGGCCGGGTTGTGGAAGACAAGTATAATAAAGAAAAACAAGCATTAATATGTCAGTCCATCATAAGTTTACAACAGAGCCATAGCAAAAGACAGAGTTATGTTACAAATCACAAAGAGTTATAAATATTCTTGTCACAATCACGGAGTCGGTGAGGAGTGATGAGGAGGAGTCGCCGAGGTCTTCTTCGCAGCCTTCATTGCACGCTTAACCCTCGCGAAAGCCAGCCCACCATGAGGAACCTCGTTCTCACGACCGACGACGGGAGCACTCGCCATAGGAATAGTAGTAACATTCCAGGCCTCGAGGGTCTTGTCGTCGTCCATAGAATAAGCTCTGAGAGGGGCCGAAATGTACTTGGTCGGGATCAAGGGGTAGCCATACAACTTCGCGTTATCGATCTTGAAATCTGGAAAGCCCTGCTCGGCCACCTAAAGCTTGGCCACCTCACAGAAGGCGTTCACCTGATATTGCGTGAGAAATCATTGCCGAGAGCCCTTGCGGTGACCAGAAGCATACTGCTCGATGGCTTCCTGGCGAGCTCGGGTGAGCAACCTCTCCTGATCCCCCATCCCCCTTTGGAGCTCATCCTCCACTCTCTTCCTCCCCTCGGATTCCTTCTTCCTCTCCTCGACCTCCAGGGCCAGCTCGAGATCCAGCTCCTTAATGCGCTTGTCCATCGCATCTAGGGAAGTTTGAAGGAGCGCCTTCTCGTTGGCTGCATCTTCTTGGACTTTATTCACGGACGCCTTCAACTCCTTGACAGTCCTCTCGAGCTCACCATAGCTCTGCGTTAGCTCTGCCGAGGCTCGCTGAGTCTAGTTGTTGTACTTGGTCAAGGCAGCCATGTACAGGTGGAAGGCCTGAAGAGAAGAAACCATTAACAAAGTTTTAAAGGAAAGCACGAACCTAAACAAGGAACTCGAGGAGGCTCACCCTTGCGACTAGTTGAGACTCGACGATCGTCTCGTCTTCGGTCATCTTCCTTATGATGGGTGGAGGAGAAGGGATAGGAATGACCCGTGCAAGAACTTGATTGGAGAGCTCAGGAGTCAAGAGAAAACCTCCAATGCTTCGGCTCGAGGGGACGTCCACGACGTTCAAAGGGGCGGGGATCAACGGTGTCCTTTTCTAGCTCTCCGGATCAACTGCCCTCTTCCCAGCATGACGCTTCTTGCGAGGTTGTGAGGAGGTTTTCGAGGACAAAGCCCTTTTCTTCTTTAGGTGCTCGGAGAGAGGGACATCGTCTTCAAGGAGGACGTCTATTGGTGGCAGCCAAGCCTCCTCGATGTTGGGTTGTGTAAGTACGACATGGGACGATTGGTGGTGTGGAGGCACCACGTGATCTTTGTCGTCCTCAATGTTCACGAAGTCGAAAGCCATATCTGCATTATCAAGAAAACAAGTCAGAAACACATAGGTATGTCAAAACACGAGATTTAACGTTATGAAAGGATAGCCCTACTACGAGGAGGAGGAATTAAGCTAAGTCCTCGGTGAGCCAAGAAGTCGATAGTCACTATATCGTTGTTTCTATTAGGGCTTAATTTGCGAAACGCGCAAAAGTCTTCCCTAGCCTTCTGGAGCTGCTCGGAAGTATACATAGTTGCCCACTCGGCGACCCTGGACACGCGGACACGGTGGTTCACCCTGTGTTCCCTGGGAGGCTTAACTAGAATCCATCGACGAGTCCATCCTGTCTCATTGCCGGGCATCTTGTATTGGACAAGACTATGCTTGCAAGTGCAAGTGATGAGTCCCCATATGTAATTAGTGGGCTTGTATAAGGCCCGGAAGAGGTGGGCAGTAGGAGAGTAGCCAATCTCTTGGCAACGAAGCTGAAAGGCAGTCATATGCCTTCAAAAGTTGGGATGGACTTGGGTAGGTCTGAGTTGAAGCTCGTTGAGAATATCTCGAATAAACTGAGCGAGGGGCAACCGAAAGCCTGCGAGCAAGGCATGGCGGCTAATAGGGAAGTAGGGGCCATAGTTGTCAAGCATCCTCCCTTTCGAGATCGGTAGGGTTAAGACCGTCCCAGCAGGGAAGGGGAACTCGGCAGCATAATTGATCGGAGCTTGTTATATGGTGTTAACTAGTGACTATTAGATTAGTTTTAGTGGTGTTTAGGTGCTTAACAAGTGGTATGCCCGGAATCCGGTTTGAAGTTCATTTATGGATTAGAGGGATGATCGTAAGTGGTTTTGAGTGGTTTTGTTATAGAGATCCCGTTTGTGCTCACTTTTAGTGCATTCGGGATGGAGCTAGAGAAAGTATGCCACGCCTACACCCCAGGAGAAGCCGAGAGGCGAAGCCGAGCTGCCTCGATGCTTTTAGAAGATAGAAGTCCATCTCAGGAGAAGAAGTCACGACCGAGATGGAGCATCACGACCGGGAATCAGCCTCAGTTGAAGACGTCACGACCGAGACAGATATGTCACGACCGTGACTTAACCGCAGTTGAGGTGTCATGACCGATAGGCTTTGTCACGATCGTGGCCAACACAAGACTGAGAACTGGAGCAAGATCACGATCGTGACCCCTGTGTCACGATTGTGACGCAGATACGGACGACCCATAATTGAAGATTTATTCCGAGATTTTATTAGTTATTTCCACATCTTTTGATATATTTGCATTTATTTTATTTCCCTTTTATTAGAGACTATATAAGTCTTAGGAAATTAGGTTAGATTAATCATTCATTCTTTCTTTCATTTACATAGAATTCAGCATCAGCCAGAGAAAGCTTCCACCTTTGTTCCACCTTCACTCATCTCCCCTGGTTTGTTTTCCCATCATCATTCATATGTATTCATTGCTTTCTATGGCTATGTCTGGCTAAGTTCATCATAGTTCACTCTTTAGGCTGAAGCCGTTGTTCTAGGCTTGTTGTGAGAATTCTAACGCTTATGTTCTAGTTTAATTTCAGGATTGTTTTATAATCTCTTGTGCTTTATTAGTATCATTGATTGGTCTTGATTTTATCTAGGTTGCAAACTAGGTTGATTATTATCCATCATATTGCTAGGCTAGATA
This sequence comes from Phyllobates terribilis, assembly GCF_046119375.1. Classification (NCBI taxonomy): domain Eukaryota; kingdom Metazoa; phylum Chordata; class Amphibia; order Anura; family Dendrobatidae; genus Phyllobates; species Phyllobates terribilis. Next base: position 48,522 of record NW_027366436.1, read on the forward strand.
ATTCGATTTAAAAGTCTTGTCTTTAGGTAGAGAGCATGATTTGCATAGACTATTTGCGAGTGCTTATTGTGTAGAGATTATAAACCTGTGTCGAGTATCGGTGATTTGCCAATGGTATTGCATAGGCCTACTTATCATTGATCTTCATGCTGTTGTGTTTTTGAATCTTGGGATTTCCTTGGTTATTGCATAATAAGGGTCTCTAGAACTATTTGGACTAGTTGCTATTTACGAACAAAGAGTAGGACAACCGGATTAACCAATTCAGAATATAAGTAACTAGAATTTGATGACCAACATTCTAATTGAATAATGCGCTGATGCTAGAGGAGTGAACTTCATATCCATAATTGTTTACAACCCAACCAATATATTGCTTTCATACTTGCTTAATTTCTTAGTTAATTAAGATCACACATAAAACCCCCCAATTGTTACTACTTGGTTACATAATTGGAAATAAACTATCGTTCTGGCTCTCTTGGGATTTGACCCCTACTTACCACTCTGCTAGTGGATTCTTTAGTTGGGTATCTTTGATAGGCACAACGACTTTAGCCTCATCAAATTTTGGCGCCGTTGTCGGGGAGCCAACTGTTATAGTTTATTTCTATTTGTGTTACTACTTTAGTGTGGACCTATCTTATGGTCCACACTCGCGCTACTGATCCAGATTTATTTGTTTACGATCCAGAAATAGAGCGGATGTTTTTGCATACTTTAAGGAAAGGGATTCACGACTTGGTGATTGACAACATGGCTGGAAATCAAACGCTGTGACAACTTACGGACCCAGACCTGACGCAACAACACCTAGGAGTAACGCTGACTGCCCTAAATGCTGGTGTTACGTTCGAGCTCAAGACTGGTTTCATCAATCTGCTAACGAAATTCCATGGCCTGGTTAGGGAAGACCCGATTATGCATCTGAGTGAGTTTCACGACATCTGCAGCTGCAGTAAGCCGAGTAATGTCACCGACGAGCAGATAAAGATGAGAGCTTTCAGTCTTACGTTGAAAGATAGTGAGCGACAATGCTACTATTTTCTACCCACATGGAGTATCGACACTTGGGAGAATCTACACAAAGCCTTCCTTAGTAAATATTTCCCGTCCAAGAAGGTTGTTGCTTTGAAAAGAGCAATTTCTATGGTGGATCAACATGATGACGAGTCACTGTACGACTACGTCGAGAGGTTCGCAAGATTATGCGCTAGCTTCCCATTCCATGGGTTTGAGGAGAAGGATTTGATGACCCACCTACACAATGGGTTGCTTGATCATGAGAGGAGGCTAGTAGACGCTGCCTGCAACAGTAGTGTGCTGAATTTGACTCATGCTGAAGCCAGAGCCCGAATAAACGAAATAGCTGAAGGGACTAGGAGTTTTGGCAGGACCTATACAAAGAGAGGAGCTAACGCTGTAAGCGCCGGAGAGGCTGGATGGAAGAGTGAATTTGCTGAACTAAAGAGCTTGATAAAGGGGATGGCCATCGGAAACCAGAAGCCAGCACAACTATGTGGCATATGCGCAAATGAAAGCCACCCTACTGATATGTGCCCGCAACTCCAGGATCCGACGATTGCTGAAGTTCACGCGGTGGGAGGTTTCGAACCTCTTAGGCCTCGCTACGACCAAAATAACAATTATAATCAGCGAGGTAACGATAATCCTGGCTTTAGGAGGAACGATCCGGTTGGTGGACAAAATCAAGGCTACTACCAAAATCAATACCAAAACAACCACTACCGCGCTCCATACCAACCGAAACCTCAAGAGCCATCCATGGAGGAAATGCTCAGATCTTTGACCCAGCACTTCACCACCCATGTCCAAACAACCGAATCAAGCATCAAGAGTCTCGAGAAACAATTTGGGCAATTGGCCGAAGCTGTCTCTAACTTCACGCAACAAAACTCGAGGAATCTTCCCTCTCAAACCGAGAGGAATCCGAGATAGAACATTAGCGCCATGCACTTGAGAAGTGGACGAAAACTCGAAGAAAAGGTAGAAGAAGAGATGTTGCAGAAGGAGTCTGAACAGTTGTCACGACCGAGACATGGATGTCACAATCGAGATTTGGCCTCAGAGGAAACGTCACAATCAATACAGGTTGATCACGACCAAGAAGGCGGTGATTTGGTTTCCGAAAAAATCAACAAAAAGGGTAACGACCGTGACACTATGTCATGATCGAGACTAAGCCCCAGTTTAGTTGATCAAGACCGTGAAAAAATGGTCATGACCTCCTCCTGCACATGACGAGCCTGAATCTTCAATGCCACGACCGAGACCTAGTGGTCACGACCGTGACTCCACCCCAGTAAGTGATGACGATGACTATGAGGACAGAGGTGACTTCAAGCTACGAAAAGAAAACTATGTGAGACCCAACTTTCCTCTGTTCTACTCCGAGAAACCACGTGCACCATTCCCAGAAGCCTTGAAGGACACACGCAGACCCGCGAATGACAAGGAACTCTTCGGAATGTTCAGTAAGTGTGAGGTAAACATCCCTTTACTTAACCTCGTTAAAAGTATTCCTCGTTATGCTAAGTTCTTGAAGGAGCTCTGCACCATCAAGAGGAACCAGAAGCTGAAAGGGAAACAAAAGGTGCGGGTCAGCGAGAGAGTTTTTGCCGCAATCCAGCAGAAGATAGCAAGGAAGTGCTCAGACCTAGGTATGGTTAGTATTCCCTGTATTATCGGTGAGAAGAGGATTAATAAGGCCATGCTAGATCTGGGTGCTTCTATTAATGTCATGCCTTACTCATTATATAAGCTGCTAGGGCTAGGACCCCTGACTGAAACAGGGATTGTGATTCAGCTTGCTGACAGGTCAGTGGTTTACCCGAAAGGGATAGTCAAAGATGTGTTGGTAATGGTTGATAATTTGATATTTCCAGCTGACTTTTATGTGCCAGATATGGAGCATGACAAGCAAGCTGCGCCTATCCTCCTGGGTAGGCCCTTCATGAAGACAGCTAATACCAAAATAGATCTAGCAAGTGGGTCACGGACACTTGAGTTTGATGGAGATATAGTTAGCTTTAACATATTTGAGGCTATGAAACATACTACAAATGATAACTCTGTTTTCTCTATTGATGTGATTGACCCTATTGTTCAGGAAATTTTTGATGTGTGTGGGATTGATTCACTTAAATCTGTCGTAGAAAATAGCATTGTAAGCTCTAAAAAGCATGGTATGATAGTATCCGCTGATGTGCATGAGGTCCTGACTGAGTTTTATGCTCTAGGTACCCTTTTGGCCGATGGGCCCGCGTTACTTATATTTTCGAGCGAGAAACCGCTCCCTTCTATTGTGCAGGCACCCACCATTGAGCTACAAGAGCTACCTTCACACCTAAAGTATGCGTTCCTCGGCCAAGGAAACAGTTTGCCAGTCATCATCTCAAGTGCTCTTGCAAAGGAACAGGAAGAGAAGCTGGTGCAGGTCTTGAAGAGCAACATCACAGCATTAGGGTGGTCCATTGCTGACACCAAGGGGATAAGCCCCTCCACCTGCATGCATAGGATTTTACTTGACGAAGGAGCTAAACCAAGCCGACAACCTCAACGACGATTAAATCCTCCCATGATGGAGGTGGTGAAGAAAGAGGTGCTGAAATTGTTGTCAGCTGACATGATCTATCCAATTTCTGACAGCCGGTGGGTCAGCCCGACTCAGGTCGTTAAGAAGAAGGGAGGGATCACCGTAGTGGAGAATGAGGCCGGTGAAATGGTGCCGCAAAGAACACAGAATGGATGGCGTGTTTGCATCGACCACCGCAAGCTGAACGCGGTAACCCGTAAGGATCACTTCCCTCTCCCTTTTATTGACCAAATGCTAGAACGTCTTGCAGGTTGCGCATATTATTGTTTTCTTGATGGATACTCGGGTTACTTCTAGGTGGCCATAGCGCCAGAAGACCAGGAGAAGACCACCTTCACATGTCCTTTTGGCACCTTTGCATACCGCAAACTGCCGTTCAGACTATGCAATGCACCTGGTACATTCCAACGATGTATGGTGAGCATCTTCTCCGAGTACATAGGTATTCATGGATGATTTTACAGTCCATGGCGATTCCTTCGATGCGTGTTTGCATAACTTGACACTTGTACTACAAAGATGTGTTGAAACCAACTTGATCTTAAATTCTGAAAAGTGTCATTTTATGGTCAATCACGGCATTGTGTTGGGTCATATTGTATCCTCTAAAGGGATTGAGGTCGATAAGGCAAAGATTGATGTAATTCAGTCTTTACCTTATCCTACTAATGTGCGTGAAGTTTGTTCTTTTCTAGGCCATGCAGGTTTCTATCGCAGGTTTATAAAAGACTTCTCCAAGATCGCGACACCACTATGTGAGCTGTTGAAGAAGGAGGTGGATTTTGTCTTCACCGACGAGTGTAAGCTTGCATTCAACACTTTAAAATCACACCTCATTACTGATCCTATCATCAAAGCGCCGGATTGGTCCCTACCATTCGAGATCATGTGCGACGCTAGTGACTATGCCGTAGGAGGCGTTCTTGGCCAGAAGGTTGGGCGAGCAATGCATGTTATCTACTACGCCTCAATGACCCTGAGCAGCGCCCAAAAGAACTACTCCACCATCGAAAAAGAGTTGCTAGCTGTAGTCTACGCCCTGGACAAATTCAGACAATATTTACTTGGCGTTAAGATGATCATCCACACCGATCACGCAGCTATTCGTTACCTCATGACGAAGAAGGAGTCAAAGCCTAGACTCATCTGGTGGGTTTTATTGTTGAGTGAGTTCGATGTGGAGATTCGGGACAAAAAGGGTTCCGAGAACTCCTTGGCGGACCATCTCAGCTGCATTGTTCGTGATGGTGGTGAAGAGGCAAGACCGAGGCTGGGCGACTTTCCAGACGAGTCCTTGTGCCGAATTGAAATTTCATATGCCCAAAAATTACACGTGTCACGACCGAGATATCTCCTCACGACCGAGATGGCGGTCCCTGAGATGAATCAAACGAAAGCGGTGAAAACTGGACCGAAGTCTCGGTTGAGACAGGTCTATCATGGTCGAGAATTACCCTCAAAGAAGTCCGACCCAGATGTCACGACCGTGACACACCATCACAACCGTTACCTGACCCCAGAATCACTTATGTACGCCTCCGAAGCTCAACTGCTCGCTCTCCGCTCCCTCAAGCCATGGTACGCACACATTGTAAACTACCTAGTTCGCGAGGAGTTCCCTCCTAACTACACCAAGGCTCAACGCAAAAAATCAAGAGTGAGGCGAAATACTATGTGTGGGATGATCCTTACTTGTGGAAACATTGCGTGGATAAGGTAATCCGACGATGCCTCCCGGATAGCGAGGTACAATCTGTCCTTTCTTTTTGTCACTCTTACGCATGTGGGGGGGAATTTCGGGCCTAATAAGACTGCTAGGAAGGTACTTGACACTGGTTTCTTTTGGCCACACATCTTTCGAGATGCATATGCTTTTTGTCAAACTTGTGATAGGTGCCAGAGGATAGGGAAAATATCCCGAAGGAATGAAATGCTACAAACACCGTTAGTCTTTTGTGAGATCTTCGATGTTTGGGGGATAGACTTTATGAGACCTTTTCCTAACTCTTTTGGGAATCTATATATATTGCTTGCAGTGGACTATGTTTCCAAATGGGTGGAAGCAAAAGCCACCAGAACTGATGATTCGAAAGTAGTTGCAGGTTTCCTTAGGGAGAACATTTTTGCTAGATTTGGAATTCCCAGGGCCCTTATCAGCGATCAGGGTACCCACTTCAGTAGTAAGACGATCAGCGCTCTACTAAAGAAATATGGAGTAACTCAGCGAATCTCTACAGCATATCATCCGTAGAGCAATGGTCAAGCTGAGGTTTCCAATCGATAAATCAAGGGGGTGCTGGAAAAGACAGTTGCTCCGAATAGGAAAGATTGGAGTCTCCCGTCTCGATGACGCATTATGGGCCTACCACACAGCATACAAAACGCCCATCGGGATGTCCCCATACCATCTAGTGTTCGGAAAGGGATGTCATCTGCCAGTGGAGCTCGAGCATAAAGCATGGTGGGCGGTCCAGAAATGTAATATGGAGATAAATGAAGCTGGCAAGCACCGGAAACTGCAGCTGCATGAGCTGGAAGAGATACGCCAAGAAGTGTACGATAACGCGATGATATACAAAGAGAAGACCAAAGCATGGCATGACAAGCACATACTGCACAAGGCTTTCAATGTGGGGACAAGGTCCTACTCTATAACTCGTGCCTTCAACTCTTCCCAGAGTAGTTGCGGTCTAGATGGAGCGGGCCCTATGTGATATCCCGTGTCTTTCCTCATGGGGCGGTGGAGCTTTTTGATGGGCGACTAATGGTCGTTGTGCCTATCAAAGATACCCAACTTAACAAATCCACTAGTAAAGCGGTAAGCAGGGGTCGAATCCTAAGAAAGCCAGAACGATAGTTTATTTCCTATGGTGCTACCAACTAGTAACTATGGGGGTTTTTATGTGTAATCTTAGTAACTAAGCAAATGTAAAAGCAATGTTGGTTGGGTTGTAAATAATTATGATTATGAAGCTCACTCCTTCTAGCATCAGCGCATTATTCAATTGGAATGTTGATCACTGAATTATATTAATTTATATTCTGAATTGGTTAATTCGGTTGTTCTACTCTTTGTTCGTAAATAGCAATTAGTCCAAATAGTCCTAGAAACCCTTATTGTAAGCAATAACCAAGGAAATCCCAAGGTTCAAAAGCACAACAACATAAAGATCAAAGATAAGTAGGCCTATGCAATACCATTGGCAAATCGCCGATACTCGACACAGGTTTATAATCTCTACACAATAAGCACTCGCAAATAGTCTATGCAAATTCTGCTCGCTACCTAAAGAAAAGACTTTTCAAATCAAATTATCAAGCCTAGCAATATGATGGATAATAATTAACCTAGTTTGCAACCTAGATAAAATCAAGATCAATCAATGAAACTAATAAAGCACAAGAGATCATAAAACAATCCTGAAATTAACTTTAGAACATAAACATTAGAATTCTCACATCAAACCTAGAACAATGGCTTCAGCCCAAAGAGTGAACTAGAAAGAATTTAGCCATTCGAAAGCAATGAATAATATGGATGAATGATGGAAAACAAACTAGGGAAGATGGTGAAAGTAGAATAAAGGTGAAAGCTTTCTACTTGGCTGTTGCTGAGTTCTAACTAAATGAAAAGTGGCAAAAGAATAATGAGGTCTCTCCTTTATAACCTAATTTCCTAAGGCTTATATAGTCTCCAATTAAAGGGAATAAAATAAATGCAAATAACTAAAAAGATGTGGAAATAACTAATAAAATCTCGGATCAAATCTTCAATTAATGGGTCGTCCGTGTCCGCGTCACGATCGTGACATAGGGGTCGCAATTGTGACTTTGCTCCAGTTCTCAGGTCCGTGGGATGGTCGCGATAGTGATAGATATTCTCGGTCATGATACCTCAACTGCGACTAAGTCGCGATTATGACATGCCTGTCTCGGTCGTGACAACTTCAACTGAGGTTGAATCCCCGGCCGTGATGCTCCATCTCGGTCGTGAATTCTCCTCCTGAGATGGTCTCCGGTCTTCTACAAGCATTGAGGCAGCTCGGCTTCGCCTCTCGGCTTCTCCTTGGGTGTAGGCGTGGCATACTTCCTCTAGCTCCATCCCGAATGCACTAAAAGTGAGAACAGCTGGGAAGATGATTACTTTGTGCGCACGAGTAGTTGCCAGTGTAGTGAAGCAAGATGATTACTTTGTGCGCAAGCCAGATGTTGCTGGCCGTCCGGGGTTATCCATCCACACTCTAAAAATGGCCCGCAACCAAGCGAATGCTAGCTTATGGGTATTGTACCGACGCGGTTGATGAGTATTGCCGCATGGGTGAAAGTACGACTCTGGAATGTCTCTCGCATTTTTGTGACTTTGTGGTTGCAGAGTTTGGTGCAACCTACATGAGGAGGGCCAATGAAGACGACGTACGACAACTTCTATCAATCAACGGTGCAGAAAGCTTTCCGGGCATGCTTGAGAGTATCGACTGTATGCATTGGACATGGAAGAATTGTCCCACGGCGTGGCACGGCTAATTCCAAGGAAAAAGCAAAACACCTACCCTTGTTTAGAAGCTGTAGCGTCCCAAGACACTTGGATATGACATTCATTCTTTGGGATTTCTAGGATATTCAATGAATTAACAATTGTACAACATTCACCGATGTTCGATGATCTTCTGAACGGCACGCCACCTCCGGTGGAATTTATGGTGAATGACCATCAGTACGACATGCCGTACTACCTAACAGATGACATCTATCCACCTTGGGATACGTTTGTGAGTGCCATCCCCAATCTCATAAATCATATAGAATCAAAGTTCTCTCAACTTCAGGAGTCTTGTCAGAAATGTGTGGAGCGTGCTTTTGGAGTTTTGCAAGCATGTTTTGCAATAATACGAAATCCGGTTCTTTCCCACAGAGATCCACACTTTGTAAGATCATGGATTGTTGCATCACACTCCACAATATGATAGTTGAGGATGAGCGCCACCCATACAGAAACTATGAAAGGGAAAGTATTGGGAATTTCAATGATGAAATGCATATCCGACGGGCGACTTCTACAATAAACTATTTTGATGATTACATGAATATTAACCGTCGAATGCATATCATCGACACGCATGAAGGACTCACTGCAAACTTGATACAACATATTTGGAGGATATGTTGACTGTCCGAGCTTCATCAATCGTGTGTCTTGTTTGTTTTAAGTTTGATGCAGTTATGTCTGTTGTTCAATTCGGTTATTTTCTCTAGTTCACGTATTGTATCATGTTGCTTTGTAGTTTTTTAATTTCGGTATCGTTATGTTTGTCGTTCAATTCGGTTGTTTTCTGTAGTTCACGTCTTGGAACATGTTGCTTTGTAGTATTTTAATTTCGGTATCGTTAGTTAACACTATATTAATAATAAAATTATTTTTAATAAAATTAGCAATTTAACACTATATTAACAATAAAATTAATAAAATAACAATCAAAACACAAACATATCATTTATTATATAAAAAAACTAAAACTAAAATAAAATATAGCATGGTGCCTAGACATCGTGTCGCACCAAAGCAGGAAACGCGCACGATACCTAGACATTGCGCCAAAAACCCGCACGATGTCTAGGCACCATGCTACACCAATGTGGATGGTCTAAGTGAGGCCGTCAAGGGTGGGATGAAAAGCAGAGAAGAAAGAACACATTATATAACTAAGAGGGGGAGTTATGTTTCTAGATTTCTTGGTTTATAAATCAAGAGGGTGAGCTTTATGGAAATTCTAATTATAAGAGAGGCTTTCCGAAACTTTCGAGCGATTTGACCCAATAATTAAACTCACATAGCTAAGTAAAAACCCGATCCGGCCAAACTTGGCCCAAAACCCACTTGATTTTAAAATAAATCGCTCTTGATCCGATTCATACCGAAATGGAAAAATCTGACTCGACCAAAACCGATTCAACAAAAATTTGACTCAACCGATGTCTGAAACAACCCCAATTTATTTGATCCTACAATCGAACTTGACCGACTAACTAAAAAAACCAATCCGACCTGATCCAATCCGGATTGGATCGATGTTCCATCACGCACATAATTGACCTGAATCCAGAAACCGAAATAACCCAATCAAAGGCCTACATGATCACTATACATGTCGTCTCTTTCTTTACTCTTAAGAATAACTTGGATGTAGCTCATTTATAGTTTTCCTTTTTCTCATGAACAATGAATGTGCCGATGACATTGTAGTTCCTCCACATGAAAGTGAAACCAACAATTTCAAAGACAAAGATATTGTATACACAATACTTTTGCTCATCAGCCTGGCATGATCCGCCCGATTGCCACGCTTAAGTTCTTATGGTTCAATGATATACACAATACTTTTGCTCAAATCGTAATATTCTCCTCAGACAGATGGACCAAGGGTTAATTAGAAATTTAGAATGTTTCTTGATTTGCAATAGCTGCTTACAGAGAAAAAAAAAGTGCAGTTGAAATGAACCCAATGTTAATCCTGCTTGATCCCGAGTCCTGAATCTATAAATGATTATCCTAAATGCAAGACAGGTAAAACCAAGAATACTGATCAGAATATCACCTTTGAGCCATGCTATGGATGCACTGCTCTTAAAATATAATTGCAGTAAATTATAAAAAGTGTTACAATAAAATCTGAAGTATGCTCAAAGATACCAATGGCTTTCATCACAGAGATTGAAACGATACAGAGTTAGGCAAGCTTCTAAAATCCCAGATTTAACCCTTGTGAAGAAATGAAGTTCCAAGAAAGAAGAAAACAAAATGAAGAGAAAATAATCAATCTCAAAAAATTCCTTCTTTTGCACTATTTGCACTGAGAAAATGATCAATACACCTTTCTTATAACAAACTCGATCCTAAAACGTGAGATCTTTCGGGTCTTCAATAATCTTCGAAAGCGTTTGCAGGAAGGCAGCTAAATCAGCACCGTATATAACACGATGATCAGCTGTAACATTTACCTGCATTAAAAAAAAATGATTTTTTTCACTTTAATACAAAAAATATGATTCCAATATCAGTTTAAAATAGGACATAGTTTTTCAAATGTTTTACCTGCATTTGATGCTTCATGCCAATGCGACCGTCTTTGGTTGCAACAACAGCGGGTTCAGAAGCTCCTACAGCCATGCTTGCACCCTGTTAAACATCCATTCAAGCAAAATGATTTAGGTACTAATCGCAGTGATTACAGTTTGTTAATCAAAATCAGCAGAAGTACTTACAGTTCCTGGTGGAAGAATTGTATCAAAACGGTCTACATCATACTCTCCTAGGTCTGTTATGCTGAAAGTACCTGCAAGAATCAGACTGCAAATTATGAAGGAAAATGGCCATTTGATTCTTCTAAGTTCTAACAATTTTACCTGTATTACACTCGTTTGGTTGTAATTGGTTTGCATGAGCCTTCTCAACCAACTCATTCCACTTCCTTGACAATGTATAAATATCAACCTGGAAACATAGAGCAAATCCAAATCTCATCCAGTAATAACCATAGCTTCAATTGAAAACCAGACGAAACCAGACCTTATCAGCATCATTGAGCACGGGCGTCAGCAAGCCATCATCTGTAGCTACTGCAACTGCAATGTTGATTTTGCTATTGTAGGTGAAGCTCTTCCCATCTCTGCAGCTCGAGTTAACAACTGGATGTTGTGTAAGAGCCAATGCTGTGGCCTTAACTATGAGGGCAGTCATATTCACTCCCTTGGACTTGATCTGAACAATTCCCAAATCCAAATCCAGATCCACCATCGTTAATAGATTGCAATGTCAGAGCAATAAACCAGAGATTTCAAAAGCTTGTGTCTTTACCTTTTTGTACAGAGCATTTAGGGCGTCAGTGGTGATTGTATAGCCAACTCTGAATGCCGGAACAGTGAGGCTCTCCACCATACTCGAGCTCACGGAATCCTGTAGAGAAGTGAAGGGCACCGTCGTTCCTAGCTGCACGGTAGCCGTGGGCGCCGGAGCACCGTTTGATAAAATCGGCTCCGGAACCCTAGAAGCTGCCGCCTCCACGTCCTTAGCCACGATTCTCCCGTTCGGCCCCGTTCCGACAACAGTCCTCAAATCCACCCCCAATTCCTTGCCCAGCTTCTTCGCGTACGGCGAAGCTACCACTCTCTTTCCACCCTCCGACGCCGGATGCGACGAAATCGCAGCCGCCACTGCCGCCGCCAGTACTGGCTGGGGAGAGAGAGGAGCAGGAGTAGGAGCCTCCTCAATTTTAGGCGTCTCCGTCTCAACCGCGGCGGAGGCGGGAGCAGGAGCGGAATTGCTGGTAGAGGAAGCGGCTAGGGTGATAGCGTCGGCAATCTCAGCCTCGGACTCGGCGAGGTAAGCAATGGCGGAGCCGACAGGGGCAACGGAACCCTCGTCGACGAGGATCTTGGCGAGGAATCCATCGTAGAAGGTCTCGACGTCCATATCAGCCTTGTCGGACTCGACGACGACGACGGGGTCTCCCTTGGAGAGCTTCTCGCCTCGGATTTGATCCAGGAAACAATCTTTCCCTCCGTCATGGTGGAGCTCAACGCCGGCATGAAGATCTCCCGAAGTTTGGCCCTGATTCGAGGATCGACCCTGGTCCGGGTCCGGGTGGTGGTGAGATGGAGCGCGGGGCGGCGGAGGTTTTGGGAGGAGGAGGAGATCATGGAGGTATTGAGGCTGAGAAGGTTCGCCATTGATGAATTGCTGGATGCAGAGAGTAGTGTTTATGTTAGCTTAGTGCAGATTAAGCAGAGGGAGAGAAGTGAAGAAGGAGAAGGAGGCTTCCCTCGAAATCATCGAACATACAAAGGGCGGAATGTTTAAGGGTGGATGATGGATTTCAACCACCTTACCGGTTACATTTTGCAAGCTAAAATTATCAACTTAAGTGCTTCTTTTGCTTACACATACAAAAAGAAATACAATCGTTATGTATTTATTTTTCAAATTATGATGAATAATTATATTGAGTAAGTATTAATGAGTATAATGTTTAGAGTGAACAGGTGAGTATATTTTTTGATGTCTTAGTCGTTGATATACATTCATATGACGGTTCATATCCTTTCCGTCTATGGTGCAGAATGGTTCAAATTGGTTCAGAACAAGTTGTGAATCGACTGCGTCATGGGGTACAGGTCGGTTTGACGGTGCCGATCGATGGAGAGATGACAAGATGGACTTGTCTATGGTCATAGCTCCACCAGATTTACACAACCACACTTCAATCGAGATTGGAACCATGTTTTTAATGCCTTCTCTCTTCCCGACTTTTATATTTCTCATGTAAAAAGTTGATGAATTAGATTAGTATTTATGAACTTAAAATTTGCATTTCTAAAGTGAAATTGCTGATTTTGGCTATATTTTTGTTGCCAATGAGATCACAATGTGCTTTATTTAGTTATAGATTACTTAGTTGCTCAAATATAAGACAAGTTCTTTTTCTTGGGTGATTTTGTTGTAGCAAGTTGGCTTCCTGATTTTTTCATTTGATTGTTGATTTGAACCTTGTGTAATCCATACCTGAAGTGCTAAAGCATCCATACATGAAGTGATAAATACAAGCACAAAAACTCAACCGTTGTCGCAACATTGTAAGTTCATCATGATGAACTTACAATGTTGCAATTAGAATTGATGAACTTACAATATTGTTAAAAACGATGTGTTTATATTTAATTTATGTAAGATTGTGTCTTAAGGTGCTTATTCTTACCTGGATTGATGAACTTATAATATTGCAATTAGGATTTGGTTGATTTTTTTCATTTTTGGCACTATAGTCTATAAGTTTGCTATGAGGATAATCAAGGGCGGATCTATGTGAGGGCGATGCGGGGTTGTAGCCCCCACTGAGAAAAATGTTCTACTTTTTTAGTCTATGTATTTTTTACTAAAAAGAGACTTCTAAACTTTTTTCCAAGTGATAAAATTGATAAATTTGTTCATTTTTCTTATTGTATGTTTCTGCAAAAATGAATAGTTTTACAAATGTATGATCTACCTAGTAATATGATAGGTATTTTTAATATAAATAACTAAAAAGAAAAATCCCTACTACGCCACGAGTAACTTTTTTAAGAATATATTATTTTAATAAATTTTATTCAATAATTTAATAAATTTAAGATGAACGATGATTTTCTTGTTTTGTCTGCCCGCAAATAAATAAAAAATTCTAGTGATTTTTTGTCTAACTAGTACTATTTTAGGTATTCTCAATGAAGAAAGACCCCTAATTTTTTTCCAGACGATATAATTGATGAATTTGTTCAATTTTAATTGTGTTTATCATCGAAAATAAAAATAATTTGTACTAATTTATGGTCTACCTAATAATATATTTTCTATTTTCACTAATATAATACCTAAATTTTTTTTGACAGCTACGGAGGGAATTCATTTTTACCGCAAATAATTTTAGCCCCCAGTTGACTCAAATCCGGGATCTGTCACTGATGATGATACCTTACTTTTCACTAGTAAACCTCACAGATAGGTTCCTAGCTAAGCAATCAGTGGTGAGGAAGAAGGTTCAATTGGTTGGAATATTAATCATGCTTTGGGCTTGCAATTATGAGAAGGTTTATTTTCTGAGTTTGATGGTTATTGTCTTCAAGATGTTTGCTTTTATAGGCAAACTTCATTATCAAATTCCTTAATAATATTCTTGTGAAGTCATAGTTTTCATTCATTGTTATGATGAGCTTGGGTATCACTATTAGGTAAACAATAACACATGAGTCATAAGTTTCATTTTCTGAATATGGAATGTAAAATTTCCAAGGTCCATGAATCTTGTGTAGAGATTTCATGATTTTCTTTTGTTGAGAATAAGGTTATGATTTAGATTTTGTAGCAGATCACAATGAGGATGACAAAGATAGTGGAAAAGAAGATAATCCATTGGCAAAGACCATTGAACAAGCTAAATTAGTAGAAGAAGATTTCATAAAAGTTGAGAAACAAACCACACGTACAGAAACAGAATATGGCTTAGTAAAGGACTATGGGATCTTAGAGGTGGAACTTTGTGAAACTTTTCCTTTCAATTCAATTCTTGATTTTCACATTTAGAGAACGATTATGTATGTATTATCTTCTTGCAGTGTTCAAGTGTTATTGAGAATACAATAACGACAACATCAACAAGAGGCAAACCAGACGCATTATCATCTCCCTTTATTCCATCAACACCAAAGGGGAAAATACTTTCTTCATATATGCCATCAATGGATGCAGATGTTGAGAAAACGAGGGCTTTGATGTACCGACAAGACTTGAATATGGGTGTTTTATGTAGGAACGGACAAGATAAACTATATATGACAAAGCTTATATTTATTGCTCTTACGCGGGATTTGGTTGATGGCTTACAAAAAAGGCTTAACCCCTATTTATAGCTAAGGAAAGTCGGTTTACTTGTTCATTGTAGGATAATTCTAGACTAATCACTATTTCTTCATTTCTCCTAATTACAAGAGTGTTCTAGCTACTGCACTTGATACAAAAACAACTCTAGAAACTCCTAGGGTCTTCTTATGCTTGTTTGGATGTGGGCCAAAGATTATAATCAAAATCCCAAACCCAATTCAATGTCGGTAATGATTTTTGTCATCCTCCCTCATTACCGACTCTTTGGTCTACACTCCAAGCATAGACCTGAATTTCCCGAACTTTGATACTGCCAAAGCTTTGGTGAATATATCTGTTACCTGATCACTTGTAGCTACCGACACGAGTTCTACTTCACCACTTAGAACTTTCTCCCGTATGTAGTGGTGGTGAACTTCAGTGCTTTTCCCTTGCATGGAACACCGGATTCGTCACCGGCCTTATAGCACTCTGATTGTCACAATATATGCCGACTGTGTAATTTGCGTCCTAGCCCAAGTCTTGAACTAGTTGTCGTAGCCAAGTGCACTTCTGTGCTTCCATTGTTGTTGCTCTATACCTTGCTTCTATAGATGATAATGCAACAATTGGTTGTTTCTTTCTACACCATGAGATAGCTCCTAATCCAAGACTGAATGTGTATCCACTTTTTGATCTTCTGGTAGAAGAATCTCCTGCCCAATCAACATCAGTGAATCCAAGAATCTCATGTTGAACTCCTGCTTCATAGAGTATTCCATACTCCACCGTGTGTCTCACATATCTTACTATCCTTCGAACTGCTTCAAGATGAGGCTTCCTTGCCTTCTGCATAAACTGACTAACAACTCCCACTGCATATGCTATATCAGGCCGAGTTATAGTCAAGTATATCAGACTGCCCACCAATTGTCGATAAAGTCGAGCATCTTCTAACTCATCTCCTTCTTCTGCATGTAGCATATGTCTTACCTCCATTCGTGAGTCTATAGGCTTGCAGTTCTGCATTCCATACTTCTTTAGAAGATCTCGTGCATATCTTATTTGACACACAAACAAGCCTCTTGTGCTTCGTTCGACTTCCAACCCTAGAAATTTCTTAAGCTCTTCCAAGTCTTTCATCTCAAACCGTGATGAAAGATACTTTCTGACTTCTTGGATCTCTTTCAAAGCATCTCCAGTGATTATCATATCATCTACATATAGAAAGATGATTGAGACCTTACCTCCAACTTGTTTGGCGTACAAACTTGAATCACTTGGAGATAGTTGATAACCACAAATAAGAGGAACTCTCTGATTTTGCCAAACCATGCCCTCAGTGCCTGCTTAAGACCATATAAGGTTTTCTTCAACTTGTAGACGTACTCTAGATGCTTCCGATCTATGAAGCTGTCTGGTTGCTCCATGAATATTTCCCTGTCAATATCTCCATGGAGGAATGCGTTCTTCACATCCATCTGCCACAACTTCCAGGACTTGCTTGCTGCTAGAGATATGAGTACTCTCGCTGTTGTCATCTTCGCCACTGGAGAGAAGGTCTCTTCATAGTCTATGCCATACTACTGAGAGAAACCATGAGCTATCAGGCGGGCTTTGTATCTGTCGATTGACCCGTCACTTCTCCTCTTGATCTTGTACACACACTTGAAGGATATTGGCTTCACACCTTTAGGTAATGGAACAAGTTCCCATGTCTCGTTCTTCCCCAGTGCGTCTATTTCTTCCTTCATTGCTTTCTCCCACTCATCAAATCCTTTGGCTTCAGTGTATGAAGCTGGCTCTTCATCCTAATTTGGATAAATAAAACATTGTTGAAGAAACATGACGTCAGCAAATCCTGCATCTGCGTATCTTGGATTTGGTTTCCTCATCCTTGTAGACCTTAGAGTGCCAGATTCATCATCTACCACTCTTCCAAGTTGCAATGTCTTTTATGACTCTTCATCATATCTGCTTGAGTAGCTTCCTTCACTGGACAGAACCTTCTTTTCAGGTGACCTCCTAACACCTGTCTTCCAAGCGCTAAAAGTACTCTGAGACCTTGAACTTTGAATGTAGTCTGGTCCCGAGTAACTGATCACAGATGATTCTTTCTATGGCTCAACCTCTTCTTCCTCTGGAACATTTCCTGAGTATGGTAAGGATACATTAATTATGACTCCACCAAGAAGAACCTTAGTCAAAGACTACGTGATGTGAGACGTAGGCTTTGTTGGTTGTTGGATTAATGCACCTCCATCCTTTCCTTTATTGATTGTATCCAACAAATATGCATCTGATGGCCTTATTTTCCATCTTAGATCTCTTTTGCTCTGGGAAAAACATGTAACACACACACCCAAACACTCTGAAGTTGTGTCACCATGAGCTTCTTCTTGTACAAAACTTGGTAAGGTGATTGAAACCCAAGCTTTGCTTGAGGCATTCTGTTGATCACATGTGCTGCAATAGCCGTACACTCTGCCCAAAGTTGAGGTTGCACGTTCTTGGCATGCATCATGCTCCTGCACGTTTCTCGAAGGTGTATGTTCTTCCTTTCAGCAACTCCATTTTACTGAGGTGTGTAAGGACATGTGTGACATATTCCATGCTTCCTCAAATACTCCTCGAACTCTTCCGAGGTATACTCTCCGCCATTATCAGTTCTTAGACACCTTATCTTCTCATCAAATTCATTCTCCAGTAGATTCTTGAACTCGGTGAACTTCTTGAATACCTCACTCTTCATCTCTAATAAATTTACCCACACATATCTTGAAAAATCATCAATGAAAGTGAGCATATATTGATTACCAGAGCAGGATGGCGTTTTCACCTTGCCAAATACATCCAAGTGTATTAGCTTCAACATCCTTGATGCTCATACCTTTGACTCTGTGAAAAGAAGCTTGTGTGATTTCCCAAACTGGCATCCCACACATACCACTCCTTCACGCACTTCTAGAGAAGGAAGTCCCTTGACCATGACCTTCTTCATCATTGCCTTAAGCCGCTTGTAGTGAACATGCACTAACCGAGCGTTCCACAAGTCAGCCGTCTCATGCTGACGAGCCTTGTCCACATATGCATCCCCAGCTAATAACACGTACAACTTCCATACCTTATTTCCTTCCATGAGAACCTCACCATGTATGGTTGCATTCGCCAACACCTTGACATCTTCTGGACCAAACACAACATAGTTCCATGCAGCTGTAATATGAGGAACTGACACGAGATTCTTCTTCATACCTGGAACATGGTATACATCCTCCAGAACCTTGGAACCTCCCTTCCATGGTGAAATTGTCAAGTCTCCCACATGTTGAATTGGATGCATAGTGTTGTCTGCTGTGATGACCGCTTCTCTGCCTTCATACTTCTGCAACTTCGTGAATTTTCTCATATCACCGGTCATGTGATGTGATGTAGGATTATCTCCCACAAGCTCGGATCTAGAGTGTTCAACCAACACACACTAAGAACAGTGTTCTAAGTGTTGTTCAAACTTGAAAACAAGCAAGAACAAGGAGAAAGAAAGAGTTTTAAGGGAAGAAATGGATATGTTCTTGAAGAGAACTTCTCTATCTATGTAAGGCACCTTGGACTTAACTTCAACACAATACAAGAAGAGAAAGATCAAAACAAGCTATAACTTAACACAACATGGAGATATACTACCATGAACACCAAGAGTTTCCCATTCAACAAGTTTACACAATCAATTACATAAACAAGGTGAAATAGGCAAGGTAAGCAGTTTGATAGATCTGCTCAAACTAATCAAAGATGGCCCATGAGAAACTAGGAGGAGTTTTGACTCTACTACAACATCAATTCAATCAAAGGCCCTTTTTGGTTAGGTCATTTTTGGCTTTTATACCTCCAATGACCAAGGCCTTCTACCAGCTGAAAACTCGACCAAATAGGTCCAAAATACCCTTAGGAAAGTTCCTTAAAAGAGTTAGGAAAAAGGGATAGAATTGCACACTTTTACAACCTAGCCGGGTAAGGTGTAAAAGTGTGATAGTTTCACAAAAGTGACATGTGCAGCCTTGATCTTGATCTTGGATGGCCTTGATGTCTTCATTGGATTTGTTGGGGATATGCACCTCTTCCACATACTAGAATAATTGAAGCAATGGGTTCCATTTGGTGTGTTGAAACCAAACCCAAAGTAGCCTTCATAACTTGATCTTATCCCGGTAGCTTCATAACATGTGACTTGCAGCGATGATGAAGGCCTTGAATGGGGGAGGTGTCTTAATAGAATTTGTAGGAGATTGTCTTCTCTATAGAATACTAGAAGATGGGAGGCAAAGGGGGTCATCTCATTGTTACCTTCAAGATCAAAGTGGCCTCCTTGACCATGTCTTCTAGTGTCTTTGTCATATCTCTTGTGAGGGGTCCTTGACTTGTTGGCCTTAAGGATGCTCCTTCATCATGATGTGAACACCCCACATCAACTATCCAATCCTTCTCATAGTTGATTTGTTCCTTCTTCACACTATCACCTATACAAGCTTCAATAGAAGGAATATCTACTATCGTAGTAGTCAGAGCAAGTTCTTCCTCCTCTTCCTCTATCGATGCATAGGAAGCGACACTGTCCCATTCTTCTTCACTCTCCTCTTCACAATCCCTCATTGGCTTTGCCTCCACTGAATTCCCTTCGGAGATCTTCACTCTGTAGTCCTAAGCAAAGTGACCTTGCTTCCCACACGGGAAGCATTTTCCTGAGTTTTTCCTACGACCTACTACCTTCTGCTTAGGACCCACACTCTCTTGCTTTTTAGGCCTATCACTGTTGCTTGGTCCTCCCTTGAACGCATCCGGCTTCTTCTTATAGTAGGACCTCTAACTCTTCCCTTTGTTTGAGTAAAGGGCCTCCTCATGATCTTTGACAGAAAGACCGACCATTTGCTTCGCCAAAGTCTCTTGATTTACCAAGAGATTCTCCAACTCCAACAAGGATGGTTAAGTGGGCCATCCTTATATTTCCGTAATGAAGCTATTATACTCGGGCCTTAACCCTCGTATAATAATACACCTCATACGCGCCTCACTAATAGCCGACTCCTTATCTAATTGAGATATCTCGTGACATATATTTTTCACCTTCATAAAATATTGAGATATGGACATCTAACCTTGTGCTATTGCCCCTATCTCATTTTCTAGCACTTGTAACCGTGAATCATTATCACGTGATAATAGAGATGCAAATGTGTCTCATGCTTCTTTTGGAGTCTTAGCATCTCTAATGTGCTCAATTGGATGAGTCTCTATAGTGGCCTTAATGACATATAAATCTTTAGCGACACGTACCATCCACTTCCTTAATGCCTCTGTGTTCGCTAGAGTGCTCTCTGGAGGACTTGTGCTTGCACCTGCTACCGTCTCCCATAAATCTTTCCCTTGGAGATATGACTCCATGCATGATCTCCAATACATATATGGTCTATTTGGTTCGGCCATTTGAAGTACTTCTGAGTACTTTTTTTACTTTTTTCCAAATAAGTAACTTTTGGATTCGTTCGGTTCGGCTACTTAAAAACAGAAATAAGTAACTGCAAGTACTTATTTTGCTTAGATCCAAAAGCATTCTCATCATACTTTTTCATAGAATTGAAGTACTTTGTGCAACCCAGTTTACATTCTGATCCCTCCTCGTTCATTTCCCCCCCGACAGTTTTGGTACTCGTTCTTAATTTTCCCCGACATTCTCCTCCGATACACCTCTTCCTCGGCTCCCGCGAGCATTGAAGAGCTTCCTCCCGTCATCCTTCCGCGTGTGTTTGTCTTCCACCGAGAGCTCTCCTTATCGTCATTCTGGCTCTCCTTATCGTCATTCCGACTGTGAATTAGGGATTATTCCCCTGAAATTTCTCCTCACCGTCCTTCCGCCTGTGTTCTTCTTCCCCGAGACTTCTCCTGATCGACGTTTTCCCTTGCGTTTTACTTCCAGGTCAGTAAATTTCTCCTCACTCGCCCTTCTCCTCTTATTCTTTGCTCTCTTGTAAATTAGGGCTTGTGAATGAGGGTCGTTGTCAATTAATTCCAATCTTTAGGGCTTGTGAAGTATTATGCTCAGTTTTCTCAATCCTTCCGCGTGTGTTCCTCATTTGACCTGCTGTATTTTGGTTGAGTTCCTCACCTGGTGCATAATACTTCTCCTGATCGACGACTGTATTCTGAGCAGAACTATTTTGGTTAGTGCATAATCCTGGTGCATAATAGTTCTGAGCATAATACTTCAAGTCTATTTTTGTTGAGTTCCTCATTTGACCTGGTGCATAATTTTTTGAGAGACAACTAGTTCTGAGCATAAACGTCGATCAAGAGAAGTATTATGCTCAGAATTGATTCTTCTCTCCATGAATGTTAAAAAAAACTAGTTCTTTAGCATCATTAATCATCTTGCTTTCCTGTAAATGAACACAAAAAGAAGAAGCAAGACTTGTATTAATAATCTGACAGTAAGAATTGAAAGATTATTCAAGTCTATATGACATAGAGGCGAATCTTGATTCCAAATGAGCTAAAGAACTAGTTGCTGTTTGTTAAGTTTTGCTGATGTTTTGTATAGATTTGATATACATATTGAACGACAACTAGTTCTTTAGGGCTTGCGAGTTCTGTTGATGTTTTGTAAACAACAATAGAACGACAACTAGTTCTTTAGGGCTTGTGAAGTATTATGCTCAGTTTTCTCAATTTGTATATCCAATCTTTATAATAAAGATTTGAAGAGAAAGAATTTGACGTCTAAGAGCAATAGTATAGTAACTCAAACCATGAAAAAGGAATAACCCCAAGAGCAATAGTTATGGGTCTGTTTATGGGTCTGTTGTATATACTTGACATCCAAGAGCAATAGTTATGGGTCTGTTGTAAATTTCTAGTGTATGTGTCTGTTGTATATATCTGTCTGCTGAAATTTCAGTGTAAATTTCAGTGTAAATTTCAGTGTATGGGTCTGTTTAAATATCAGTGTAAATTACAGTGTATATTTGTAGTGTATGGGTCTAATTTTCTCTACAGATTTTTTCAGTCCAATTCGATTATAGAAGTTGTTTTTAACATTAATATGTGTAAATTTTGGTTTATAGAAGTTGTTTTTTACTCCAGCTATAAGTTCTGCTGATGTTTTGTAAGTTCTGTTGGCGTTCTATTGTTGTTTGTTGTTTGCTATTTGTTAAGGAAACCAATGTTGTTTACTGTTTGTTAAGGAAACCAATGTTGCTGTTTGCTGTCGTGCAATAACTTGCTGTCGTTCAATATCTTGCTGTTTGCTGTTTGTTAAGGAAACCAATGTTGCATGAATTTTGTGTATGGGTCTGTTGATGTTTTTAACATCTTGCTTCAGCCAGCTGTAAGTTAATGTTTTTAACATTAACTTGCTGTCGTTCAATTTCTAGTGTATGGGTCTGTTGTATATATTTGTTTGCTGTTTGCTGTTTGTAAGTTCTGTTGGCGATCTATTGCTGAATTTTGTGTACTATGAATGTATTGTCTGAATTTACACAATGCTGGACTGGCTGGCTGAAGCATGAATTTAAACAATGCTGAATTTTGTGCATTTTAGGATGTCGGATGGCGAGAACTCCTACATCGCCGACGAAGAGGCACTCCGAATGATACAAGAAGAAGAAGTGTATGAGCGTAACTACGGAGGCCTACCACGTGAAGTCTTGAAAACGATGACTGATTACAGTCCATTGTCAAATGGATCACCACCCCCGGACCTACCCCAAAACCCAACCCGCTATTCTATTCAATTAAGTAATGACCCATGGTATATGCATGAATAGCTGTTCATGGTATTGGAAACG
This sequence comes from Phyllobates terribilis, assembly GCF_046119375.1. Classification (NCBI taxonomy): domain Eukaryota; kingdom Metazoa; phylum Chordata; class Amphibia; order Anura; family Dendrobatidae; genus Phyllobates; species Phyllobates terribilis. The sequence goes on from NW_027366436.1 coordinate 71,362, forward strand.
AAAGTAATACGTGCTGAGACGAAGATTGAACAACTAACTAACATGGTTGCAAGTCTGGAAAATAAACTACGGGTCGCTGAGGAGAGGATTGGACAACTCAGTGTAATGTTGAAGAAGTTGTAACTCTGTACGTTGTAACTCTATTGGTTGTTGAACATTTTATAAAAGTTTGTATGATAACACTACTTTTGGCAGTATTGTGTTGTTCTAAAGTTCGAAAAGACCTTAGTGTATTGTCATGTATCCAATTGTTGCAATGAATGTATTGTCATGACGTTTTTTGTTATTTCTATTCATTTTGTAATGGGCTACAACTTGCAATCGTTAGTGTGTACTCGAAAAAACAACTAACACATTGAAAAACAACAATGACCATTAAGCATTGAAACCTGCAACAAGAACATTGAAAAACAACAATGACCATTAAGCATTGAAACCTGCATCAAGAACATTGAAAACAATGACCATTAAGCATTGAAACCTGCAACAAGAACATTGAAAAACAACAAAAACAACAACCAACAACGGGATAATACACTACTTGACACACTCAATCCATAAAATTCTGTGGAACTCGGGCAAGGAATTGAGCCGTGCTAGAGTGCATTGGACGGTACCTAAATTTCTCATACTCTGGGGGACATGTGGTTGTCCACCATTCAGCATCATCAATAGGATGATGGGGTTCCGGATATTCGGTTTGGAACCTTGTCCATTCGACATAGAGTTGTTTGAGAATGTTGAACCTTAACTTCAACACGCTTGGTCGTTTCATAATATTCCTTACTGATGTGGCCTCGTTAACCTTTTCTGCTACAAATTCCCAATCTATTTCCGTGCAACCCGGGTTTGTACGAATGTAGTGGACAGTATGAATAACCAAAACATCGTCGTGATCTTGGCTGAAGTCATAAGTTGCTTCAGCTTCCTATTGTATATTCCAATTTGTTAATATCATCACATAGAATTGTTCTAATGAGGCATTGTATAACATAAGTTTACCTCTGTTTGAGGAACATCGAAGACGACGTCCACGATAGCTGACGTCATGTGTTTTGTGACTTCACGCAAGCCCCTGCCATATTCGTCAATAGAGAAGTAGCGGTGGAACACCGTACCATCACGATATGTAATAGTAAACCTCTCAAAATTCATGATTCGATGAACTACGAAAGAGGGTTAGTTAGTTGTTGATGAGTTTGATGTTGCAGTAAAGCATTGAATTTATAGGCAGAGTGGGATGATATGGTGGAGTTAGATCTCAAATCACATGAAAATTTGAATCATTCATAGGGAACCGATTCACGGGTCTTTGGCTACAAAGTCTGTAATGTCAAGTCACATCCTTGACAAATACAATACATCTCAAAAGCATACAATACTACTCAGAAGCATGCAAAGCCT
>NW_027366437.1:0-72676 GCF_046119375.1 Phyllobates terribilis
TTTGCCATTGAAAAACGTCCAGAAATGATTGAAGCTACTGACTGAATGAAAGGAGCTGGCATCTCACTCTCTTTGAATCTTCTTTATCATGCTAAGAGGAGCAGGAAAAAGCAAAAAATTTCAGAATTGCACCTTGCAATGCGGAGAAATTACTGTTTGTGCATTTACAATATTCATTAATTTTTGCCATTGAAAAACATCATGTTATTCATATCCCAGAAATGTTTGAAGCTACTGACTGAATGAAAGAAGCTGGCATCTCACTCTCTTTGAATCTTCTTTATCATGCTAAGAGGAGCAGGAAAAAGCAAAAAATTTCAGAATTGCACCTTGCAATGCGGAGAAATTACTGTTTGTGCATTTACAATATTCATTGATTTTTGCCATTGAAAAACGTCCAGAAATGATTGAAGCTACTGACTGAATGAAAGGAGCTGGCATCTCACTCTCTTTGAATCTTCTTTATCATGCTAAGAGGAGCAGGAAAAAGCAAAAAATTTCAGAATTGCACCTTGCAATGCGGAGAAATTACTGTTTGTGCATTTACAATATTCATTGATTTTTGCCATTGAAAAACATCATGTTATTCATATACCAGAAATGTTTGAAGCTACTGACTGAATGAAAGGAGCTGGCATCTCACTCTCTTTGAATCTTCTTTATCATGCTAAGAGGAGCAGGAAAAAGCAAAAAATTTCAGAATTGCACCTTGCAATGCGGAGAAATTACTGTTTGTGCATTTACAATATTCATTGATTTTTGCCATTGAAAAACGTCCAGAAATGATTGAAGCTACTGACTGAATGAAAGGAGCTGGCATCTCACTCTCTTTGAATCTTCTTTATCATGCTAAGAGGAGCAGGAAAAAGCAAAAAATTTCAGAATTGCACCTTGCAATGCGGAGAAATTACTGTTTGTGCATTTACAATATTCATTGATTTTTGCCATTGAAAAACGTCCAGAAATGATTGAAGCTACTGACTGAATGAAAGGAGCTGGCATCTCACTCTCTTTGAATCTTCTTTATCATGCTAAGAGGAGCAGGAAAAAGCAAAAAATTTCAGAATTGCAACTTGCAATGCGGAGAAATTACTGTTTGTGCATTTACAATATTCATTGATTTTTGCCATTGAAAAACGTCCAGAAATGATTGAAGCTACTGACTGAATGAAAGGAGCTGGCATCTCACTCTCTTTGAATCTTCTTTATCATGCTAAGAGGAGCAGGAAAAAGCAAAAAATTTCAGAATTGCACCTTGCAATGCGGAGAAATTACTGTTTGTGCATTTACAATATTCATTGATTTTTGCCATTGAAAAACGTCCAGAAATGATTGAAGCTACTGACTGAATGAAAGGAGCTGGCATCTCACTCTCTTTGAATCTTCTTTATCATGCTAAGAGGAGCAGGAAAAAGCAAAAAATTTCAGAATTGCACCTTGCAATGCGGAGAAATTACTGTTTGTGCATTTACAATATTCATTAATTTTTGCCATTGAAAAACATCATGTTATCATATCCCAGAAATGTTTGAAGCTACTGACTGAATGAAAGAAGCTGGCATCTCACTCTCTTTGAATCTTCTTTATCATGCTAAGAGGAGCAGGAAAAAAGCCAAAAATTTCTGAATTGCACCTTGCAATGCGGAGAAATTACTGTTTGTGCATTTACAATATTCATTGATTTTTGCCATTGAAAAACGTCCAGAAATGATTGAAGCTACTGACTGAATGAAAGGAGCTGGCATCTCACTCTCTTTGAATCTTCTTTATCATGCTAAGAGGAGCAGGAAAAAGCAAAAAATTTCAGAATTGCACCTTGCAATGCGGAGAAATTACTGTTTGTGCATTTACAATATTCATTGATTTTTGCCATTGAAAAACATCATGTTATTCATATACCAGAAATGTTTGAAGCTACTGACTGAATGAAAGGAGCTGGCATCTCACTCTCTTTGAATCTTCTTTATCATGCTAAGAGGAGCAGGAAAAAGCAAAAAATTTCAGAATTGCACCTTGCAATGCGGAGAAATTACTGTTTGTGCATTTACAATATTCATTGATTTTTGCCATTGAAAAACGTCCAGAAATGATTGAAGCTACTGACTGAATGAAAGGAGCTGGCATCTCACTCTCTTTGAATCTTCTTTATCATGCTAAGAGGAGCAGGAAAATGCAAGAAATTTCAGAATTGCACCTTGCAATGCGGAGAAATTACTGTTTGTGCATTTACAATATTCATTGATTTTTGCCATTGAAAAACATCCAGAAATGATTGAAGCTACTGACTGAATGAAAGGAGCTGGCATCTCACTCTCTTTGAATCTTCTTTATCATGCTAAGAGGAGCAGGAAAAAGCCAAAAATTTCAGAATTGCACCTTGCAATGCGGAGAAATTACTGTTTGTGCATTTACAATATTCATTGATTTTTGCCATTGAAAAACGTCCAGAAATGATTGAAGCTACTGACTGAATGAAAGGAGCTGGCATCTCACTCTCTTTGAATCTTCTTTATCATGCTAAGAGGAGCAGGAAAAAGCAAAAAATTTCAGAATTGCAACTTGCAATGCGGAGAAATTACTGTTTGTGCATTTACAATATTCATTGATTTTTGCCATTGAAAAACGTCCAGAAATGATTGAAGCTACTGACTGAATGAAAGGAGCTGGCATCTCACTCTCTTTGAATCTTCTTTATCATGCTAAGAGGAGCAGGAAAAAGCAAAAAATTTCAGAATTGCACCTTGCAATGCGGAGAAATTACTGTTTGTGCATTTACAATATTCATTGATTTTTGCCATTGAAAAACGTCCAGAAATGATTGAAGCTACTGACTGAATGAAAGGAGCTGGCATCTCACTCTCTTTGAATCTTCTTTATCATGCTAAGAGGAGCAGGAAAAAGCAAAAAATTTCAGAATTGCACCTTGCAATGCGGAGAAATTACTGTTTGTGCATTTACAATATTCATTAATTTTTGCCATTGAAAAACATCATGTTATTCATATCCCAGAAATGTTTGAAGCTACTGACTGAATGAAAGAAGCTGGCATCTCACTCTCTTTGAATCTTCTTTATCATGCTAAGAGGAGCAGGAAAAAGCCAAAAATTTCTGAATTGCACCTTGCAATGCGGAGAAATTACTGTTTGTGCATTTACAATATTCATTGATTTTTGCCATTGAAAAACGTCCAGAAATGATTGAAGCTACTGACTGAATGAAAGGAGCTGGCATCTCACTCTCTTTGAATCTTCTTTATCATGCTAAGAGGAGCAGGAAAAAGCAAAAAATTTCAGAATTGCACCTTGCAATGCGGAGAAATTACTGTTTGTGCATTTACAATATTCATTGATTTTTGCCATTGAAAAACATCATGTTATTCATATACCAGAAATGTTTGAAGCTACTGACTGAATGAAAGGAGCTGGCATCTCACTCTCTTTGAATCTTCTTTATCATGCTAAGAGGAGCAGGAAAAAGCAAAAAATTTCAGAATTGCACCTTGCAATGCGGAGAAATTACTGTTTGTGCATTTACAATATTCATTGATTTTTGCCATTGAAAAACGTCCAGAAATGATTGAAGCTACTGACTGAATGAAAGGAGCTGGCATCTCACTCTCTTTGAATCTTCTTTATCATGCTAAGAGGAGCAGGAAAATGCAAGAAATTTCAGAATTGCACCTTGCAATGCGGAGAAATTACTGTTTGTGCATTTACAATATTCATTGATTTTTGCCATTGAAAAACATCCAGAAATGATTGAAGCTACTGACTGAATGAAAGGAGCTGGCATCTCACTCTCTTTGAATCTTCTTTATCATGCTAAGAGGAGCAGGAAAAAGCCAAAAATTTCAGAATTGCACCTTGCAATGCGGAGAAATTACTGTTTGTGCATTTACAATATTCATTGATTTTTGCCATTGAAAAACGTCCAGAAATGATTGAAGCAACTGACTGAATGAAAGGAGCTGGCATCTCACTCTCTTTGAATCTTCTTTATCATGCTAAGAGGAGCAGGAAAAAGCAAAAAATTTCAGAATTGCACCTTGCAATGCGGAGAAATTACTGTTTGTGCATTTACAATATTCATTGATTTTTGCCATTGAAAAACGTCCAGAAATAATTGAAGCTACTGACTGAATGAAAGGAGCTGGCATCTCACTCTCTTTGAATCTTCTTTATCATGCTAAGAGGAGCAGGAAAAAGCAAAAAATTTCAGAATTGCAACTTGCAATGCGGAGAAATTACTGTTTGTGCATTTACAATATTCATTGATTTTTGCCATTGAAAAACATCATGTTATTCATATACCAGAAATGATTGAAGCTACTGACTGAATGAAAGGAGCTGGCATCTCACTCTCTTTGAATCTTCTTTATCATGCTAAGAGGAGCAGGAAAAAGCAAAAAATTTCAGAATTGCACCTTGCAATGCGGAGAAATTACTGTTTGTGCATTTACAATATTCATTGATTTTTGCCATTGAAAAACGTCCAGAAATGATTGAAGCTACTGACTGAATGAAAGGAGCTGGCATCTCACTCTCTTTGAATCTTCTTTATCATGCTAAGAGGAGCAGGAAAAAGCAAAAAATTTCAGAATTGCACCTTGCAATGCGGAGAAATTACTGTTTGTGCTTTTACAATATTCATTGATTTTTGCCATTGAAAAACATCATGTTATTCATATACCAGAAATGTTTGAAGCTACTGACTGAATGAAAGGAGCTGGCATCTCACTCTCTTTGAATCTTCTTTATCATGCTAAGAGGAGCAGGAAAAAGCAAAAAATTTCAGAATTGCACCTTGCAATGCGGAGAAATTACTGTTTGTGCATTTACAATATTCATTGATTTTTGCCATTGAAAAATGTCCAGAAATGATTGAAGCTGCTGACTGAATGAAAGGAGCTGGCATCTCACTCTCTTTGAATCTTCTTTATCATGCTAAGAGGAGCAGGAAAAAGTAAAAAATTTCAGAATTGCACCTTGCAATGCGGAGAAATTACTGTTTGTGCATTTACAATATTCATTGATTTTTGCCATTGAAAAACATCTTGTTATTCATATACCAGAAATGATTGAAGCTACTGACTGAATGAAAGGAGCTGGCATCTCACTCTCTTTGAATCTTCTTTATCATGCTAAGAGGAGCAGGAAAAAGCAAAAAATTTCAGAATTGCACCTTGCAATGCGGAGAAATTACTGTTTGTGCATTTACAATATTCATTGATTTTTGCCATTGAAAAACGTCCAGAAATGATTGAAGCTACTGACTGAATGAAAGGAGCTGGCATCTCACTCTCTTTGAATCTTCTTTATCATGCTAAGAGGAGCAGGAAAAAGCAAAAAATTTCAGAATTGCACCTTGCAATGCGGAGAAATTACTGTTTGTGCATTTACAATATTCATTAATTTTTGCCATTGAAAAACATCATGTTATTCATATCCCAGAAATGTTTGAAGCTACTGACTGAATGAAAGAAGCTGGCATCTCACTCTCTTTGAATCTTCTTTATCATGCTAAGAGGAGCAGGAAAAAGCCAAAAATTTCTGAATTGCACCTTGCAATGCGGAGAAATTACTGTTTGTGCATTTACAATATTCATTGATTTTTGCCATTGAAAAACGTCCAGAAATGATTGAAGCTACTGACTGAATGAAAGGAGCTGGCATCTCACTCTCTTTGAATCTTCTTTATCATGCTAAGAGGAGCAGGAAAAAGCAAAAAATTTCAGAATTGCACCTTGCAATGCGGAGAAATTACTGTTTGTGCATTTACAATATTCATTGATTTTTGCCATTGAAAAACATCATGTTATTCATATACCAGAAATGTTTGAAGCTACTGACTGAATGAAAGGAGCTGGCATCTCACTCTCTTTGAATCTTCTTTATCATGCTAAGAGGAGCAGGAAAAAGCAAAAAATTTCAGAATTGCACCTTGCAATGCGGAGAAATTACTGTTTGTGCATTTACAATATTCATTGATTTTTGCCATTGAAAAACGTCCAGAAATGATTGAAGCTACTGACTGAATGAAAGGAGCTGGCATCTCACTCTCTTTGAATCTTCTTTATCATGCTAAGAGGAGCAGGAAAATGCAAGAAATTTCAGAATTGCACCTTGCAATGCGGAGAAATTACTGTTTGTGCATTTACAATATTCATTGATTTTTGCCATTGAAAAACATCCAGAAATGATTGAAGCTACTGACTGAATGAAAGGAGCTGGCATCTCACTCTCTTTGAATCTTCTTTATCATGCTAAGAGGAGCAGGAAAAAGCCAAAAATTTCAGAATTGCACCTTGCAATGCGGAGAAATTACTGTTTGTGCATTTACAATATTCATTGATTTTTGCCATTGAAAAACGTCCAGAAATGATTGAAGCAACTGACTGAATGAAAGGAGCTGGCATCTCACTCTCTTTGAATCTTCTTTATCATGCTAAGAGGAGCAGGAAAAAGCAAAAAATTTCAGAATTGCACCTTGCAATGCGGAGAAATTACTGTTTGTGCATTTACAATATTCATTGATTTTTGCCATTGAAAAACGTCCAGAAATAATTGAAGCTACTGACTGAATGAAAGGAGCTGGCATCTCACTCTCTTTGAATCTTCTTTATCATGCTAAGAGGAGCAGGAAAAAGCAAAAAATTTCAGAATTGCAACTTGCAATGCGGAGAAATTACTGTTTGTGCATTTACAATATTCATTGATTTTTGCCATTGAAAAACATCATGTTATTCATATACCAGAAATGATTGAAGCTACTGACTGAATGAAAGGAGCTGGCATCTCACTCTCTTTGAATCTTCTTTATCATGCTAAGAGGAGCAGGAAAAAGCAAAAAATTTCAGAATTGCACCTTGCAATGCGGAGAAATTACTGTTTGTGCATTTACAATATTCATTGATTTTTGCCATTGAAAAACGTCCAGAAATGATTGAAGCTACTGACTGAATGAAAGGAGCTGGCATCTCACTCTCTTTGAATCTTCTTTATCATGCTAAGAGGAGCAGGAAAAAGCAAAAAATTTCAGAATTGCACATTGCAATGCGGAGAAATTACTGTTTGTGCATTTACAATATTCATTGATTTTTGCCATTGAAAAACATCATGTTATTCATATACCAGAAATGATTGAAGCTACTGACTGAATGAAAGGAGCTGGCATCTCGCTCTCTTTGAATCTTCTTTATCATGCTAAGAGGAGCAGGAAAAAGCAAAAAATTTCAGAATTGCACCTTGCAATGCGGAGAATTTACTGTTTGTGCATTTACAATATTCATTGATTTTTGCCATTGAAAAACGTCCAGAAATGATTGAAGCTACTGACTGAATGAAAGGAGCTGGCATCTCACTCTCTTTGAATCTTCTTTATCATGCTAAGAGGAGCAGGAAAAAGCAAAAAATTTCAGAATTGCACCTTGCAATGTGGAGAAATTACTGTTTGTGCATTTACAATATTCATTGATTTTTGCCATTGAAAAACATCATGTTATTCATATACCAGAAATGATTGAAGCTACTGACTGAATGAAAGGAGCTGGCATCTCACTCTCTTTGAATCTTCTTTATCATGCTAAGAGGAGCAGGAAAAAGCAAAAAATTTCAGAATTGCACCTTGCAATGCGGAGAAATTACTGTTTGTGCATTTACAATATTCATTGATTTTTGCCATTGAAAAACGTCCAGAAATGATTGAAGCTACTGACTGAATGAAAGGAGCTGGCATCTCACTCTCTTTGAATCTTCTTTATCATGCTAAGAGGAGCAGGAAAAAGCAAAAAATTTCAGAATTGCACCTTGCAATGCGGAGAAATTACTGTTTGTGCTTTTACAATATTCATTGATTTTTGCCATTGAAAAACATCATGTTATTCATATACCAGAAATGTTTGAAGCTACTGACTGAATGAAAGGAGCTGGCATCTCACTCTCTTTGAATCTTCTTTATCATGCTAAGAGGAGCAGGAAAAAGCAAAAAATTTCAGAATTGCACCTTGCAATGCGGAGAAATTACTGTTTGTGCATTTACAATATTCATTGATTTTTGCCATTGAAAAACGTCCAGAAATGATTGAAGCTACTGACTGAATGAAAGGAGCTGGCATCTCACTCTCTTTGAATCTTCTTTATCATGCTAAGAGGAGCAGGAAAAAGCAAAAAATTTCAGAATTGCACCTTGCAATGCGGAGAAATTACTGTTTGTGCATTTACAATATTCATTAATTTTTGCCATTGAAAAACATCATGTTATTCATATCCCAGAAATGTTTGAAGCTACTGACTGAATGAAAGAAGCTGGCATCTCACTCTCTTTGAATCTTCTTTATCATGCTAAGAGGAGCAGGAAAAAGCCAAAAATTTCTGAATTGCACCTTGCAATGCGGAGAAATTACTGTTTGTGCATTTACAATATTCATTGATTTTTGCCATTGAAAAACGTCCAGAAATGATTGAAGCTACTGACTGAATGAAAGGAGCTGGCATCTCACTCTCTTTGAATCTTCTTTATCATGCTAAGAGGAGCAGGAAAAAGCAAAAAATTTCAGAATTGCACCTTGCAATGCGGAGAAATTACTGTTTGTGCATTTACAATATTCATTGATTTTTGCCATTGAAAAACATCATGTTATTCATATACCAGAAATGTTTGAAGCTACTGACTGAATGAAAGGAGCTGGCATCTCACTCTCTTTGAATCTTCTTTATCATGCTAAGAGGAGCAGGAAAAAGCAAAAAATTTCAGAATTGCACCTTGCAATGCGGAGAAATTACTGTTTGTGCATTTACAATATTCATTGATTTTTGCCATTGAAAAACGTCCAGAAATGATTGAAGCTACTGACTGAATGAAAGGAGCTGGCATCTCACTCTCTTTGAATCTTCTTTATCATGCTAAGAGGAGCAGGAAAAAGCAAAAAATTTCAGAATTGCACCTTGCAATGCGGAGAAATTACTGTTTGTGCATTTACAATATTCATTGATTTTTGCCATTGAAAAACGTCCAGAAATGATTGAAGCTACTGACTGAATGAAAGGAGCTGGCATCTCACTCTCTTTGAATCTTCTTTATCATGCTAAGAGGAGCAGGAAAATGCAAGAAATTTCAGAATTGCACCTTGCAATGCGGAGAAATTACTGTTTGTGCATTTACAATATTCATTGATTTTTGCCATTGAAAAACATCCAGAAATGATTGAAGCTACTGACTGAATGAAAGGAGCTGGCATCTCACTCTCTTTGAATCTTCTTTATCATGCTAAGAGGAGCAGGAAAAAGCCAAAAATTTCAGAATTGCACCTTGCAATGCGGAGAAATTACTGTTTGTGCATTTACAATATTCATTGATTTTTGCCATTGAAAAACGTCCAGAAATGATTGAAGCAACTGACTGAATGAAAGGAGCTGGCATCTCACTCTCTTTGAATCTTCTTTATCATGCTAAGAGGAGCAGGAAAAAGCAAAAAATTTCAGAATTGCACCTTGCAATGCGGAGAAATTACTGTTTGTGCATTTACAATATTCATTGATTTTTGCCATTGAAAAACGTCCAGAAATAATTGAAGCTACTGACTGAATGAAAGGAGCTGGCATCTCACTCTCTTTGAATCTTCTTTATCATGCTAAGAGGAGCAGGAAAAAGCAAAAAATTTCAGAATTGCAACTTGCAATGCGGAGAAATTACTGTTTGTGCATTTACAATATTCATTGATTTTTGCCATTGAAAAACATCATGTTATTCATATACCAGAAATGATTGAAGCTACTGACTGAATGAAAGGAGCTGGCATCTCACTCTCTTTGAATCTTCTTTATCATGCTAAGAGGAGCAGGAAAAAGCAAAAAATTTCAGAATTGCACCTTGCAATGCGGAGAAATTACTGTTTGTGCATTTACAATATTCATTGATTTTTGCCATTGAAAAACGTCCAGAAATGATTGAAGCTACTGACTGAATGAAAGGAGCTGGCATCTCACTCTCTTTGAATCTTCTTTATCATGCTAAGAGGAGCAGGAAAAAGCAAAAAATTTCAGAATTGCACATTGCAATGCGGAGAAATTACTGTTTGTGCATTTACAATATTCATTGATTTTTGCCATTGAAAAACATCATGTTATTCATATACCAGAAATGATTGAAGCTACTGACTGAATGAAAGGAGCTGGCATCTCGCTCTCTTTGAATCTTCTTTATCATGCTAAGAGGAGCAGGAAAAAGCAAAAAATTTCAGAATTGCACCTTGCAATGCGGAGAATTTACTGTTTGTGCATTTACAATATTCATTGATTTTTGCCATTGAAAAACGTCCAGAAATGATTGAAGCTACTGACTGAATGAAAGGAGCTGGCATCTCACTCTCTTTGAATCTTCTTTATCATGCTAAGAGGAGCAGGAAAAAGCAAAAAATTTCAGAATTGCACCTTGCAATGTGGAGAAATTACTGTTTGTGCATTTACAATATTCATTGATTTTTGCCATTGAAAAACATCATGTTATTCATATACCAGAAATGATTGAAGCTACTGACTGAATGAAAGGAGCTGGCATCTCACTCTCTTTGAATCTTCTTTATCATGCTAAGAGGAGCAGGAAAAAGCAAAAAATTTCAGAATTGCACCTTGCAATGCGGAGAAATTACTGTTTGTGCATTTACAATATTCATTGATTTTTGCCATTGAAAAACGTCCAGAAATGATTGAAGCTACTGACTGAATGAAAGGAGCTGGCATCTCACTCTCTTTGAATCTTCTTTATCATGCTAAGAGGAGCAGGAAAAAGCAAAAAATTTCAGAATTGCACCTTGCAATGCGGAGAAATTACTGTTTGTGCTTTTACAATATTCATTGATTTTTGCCATTGAAAAACATCATGTTATTCATATACCAGAAATGTTTGAAGCTACTGACTGAATGAAAGGAGCTGGCATCTCACTCTCTTTGAATCTTCTTTATCATGCTAAGAGGAGCAGGAAAAAGCAAAAAATTTCAGAATTGCACCTTGCAATGCGGAGAAATTACTGTTTGTGCATTTACAATATTCATTGATTTTTGCCATTGAAAAACGTCCAGAAATGATTGAAGCTACTGACTGAATGAAAGGAGCTGGCATCTCACTCTCTTTGAATCTTCTTTATCATGCTAAGAGGAGCAGGAAAAAGCAAAAAATTTCAGAATTGCACCTTGCAATGCGGAGAAATTACTGTTTGTGCATTTACAATATTCATTAATTTTTGCCATTGAAAAACATCATGTTATTCATATCCCAGAAATGTTTGAAGCTACTGACTGAATGAAAGAAGCTGGCATCTCACTCTCTTTGAATCTTCTTTATCATGCTAAGAGGAGCAGGAAAAAGCCAAAAATTTCTGAATTGCACCTTGCAATGCGGAGAAATTACTGTTTGTGCATTTACAATATTCATTGATTTTTGCCATTGAAAAACGTCCAGAAATGATTGAAGCTACTGACTGAATGAAAGGAGCTGGCATCTCACTCTCTTTGAATCTTCTTTATCATGCTAAGAGGAGCAGGAAAAAGCAAAAAATTTCAGAATTGCACCTTGCAATGCGGAGAAATTACTGTTTGTGCATTTACAATATTCATTGATTTTTGCCATTGAAAAACATCATGTTATTCATATACCAGAAATGTTTGAAGCTACTGACTGAATGAAAGGAGCTGGCATCTCACTCTCTTTGAATCTTCTTTATCATGCTAAGAGGAGCAGGAAAAAGCAAAAAATTTCAGAATTGCACCTTGCAATGCGGAGAAATTACTGTTTGTGCATTTACAATATTCATTGATTTTTGCCATTGAAAAACGTCCAGAAATGATTGAAGCTACTGACTGAATGAAAGGAGCTGGCATCTCACTCTCTTTGAATCTTCTTTATCATGCTAAGAGGAGCAGGAAAATGCAAGAAATTTCAGAATTGCACCTTGCAATGCGGAGAAATTACTGTTTGTGCATTTACAATATTCATTGATTTTTGCCATTGAAAAACATCCAGAAATGATTGAAGCTACTGACTGAATGAAAGGAGCTGGCATCTCACTCTCTTTGAATCTTCTTTATCATGCTAAGAGGAGCAGGAAAAAGCCAAAAATTTCAGAATTGCACCTTGCAATGCGGAGAAATTACTGTTTGTGCATTTACAATATTCATTGATTTTTGCCATTGAAAAACATCATGTTATTCATATACCAGAAATGATTGAAGCTACTGACTGAATGAAAGGAGCTGGCATCTCACTCTCTTTGAATCTTCTTTATCATGCAAAGAGGAGCAGGAAAAAGCAAAAAATTTCAGAATTGCACCTTGCAATGCGGAGAAATTACTGTTTGTGCATTTACAATATTCATTGATTTTTGCCATTGAAAAACGTCCAGAAATGATTGAAGCTACTGACTGAATGAAAGGAGCTGGCATCTCACTCTCTTTGAATCTTCTTTATCATGCTAAGAGGAGCAGGAAAAAGCAAAAAATTTCAGAATTGCACCTTGCAATGCGGAGAAATTACTGTTTGTGCATTTACAATATTCATTGATTTTTGCCATTGAAAAACGTCCAGAAATGATTGAAGCAACTAACTGAATGAAAGGAGCTGGCATCTCACTCTCTTTGAATCTTCTTTATCATGCTAAGAGGAGCAGGAAAAAGCAAAAAATTTCAGAATTGCACCTTGCAATGCGGAGAAATTACTGTTTGTGCATTTACAATATTCATTGATTTTTGCCATTGAAAAACGTCCAGAAATAATTGAAGCTACTGACTGAATGAAAGGAGCTGGCATCTCACTCTCTTTGAATCTTCTTTATCATGCTAAGAGGAGCAGGAAAAAGCAAAAAATTTCAGAATTGCAACTTGCAATGCGGAGAAATTACTGTTTGTGCATTTACAATATTCATTGATTTTTGCCATTGAAAAACATCATGTTATTCATATACCAGAAATGATTGAAGCTACTGACTGAATGAAAGGAGCTGGCATCTCACTCTCTTTGAATCTTCTTTATCATGCTAAGAGGAGCAGGAAAAAGCAAAAAATTTCAGAATTGCACCTTGCAATGCGGAGAAATTACTGTTTGTGCATTTACAATATTCATTGATTTTTGCCATTGAAAAACGTCCAGAAATGATTGAAGCTACTGACTGAATGAAAGGAGCTGGCATCTCACTCTCTTTGAATCTTCTTTATCATGCTAAGAGGAGCAGGAAAAAGCAAAAAATTTCAGAATTGCACCTTGCAATGCGGAGAAATTACTGTTTGTGCTTTTACAATATTCATTGATTTTTGCCATTGAAAAACATCATGTTATTCATATACCAGAAATGTTTGAAGCTACTGACTGAATGAAAGGAGCTGGCATCTCACTCTCTTTGAATCTTCTTTATCATGCTAAGAGGAGCAGGAAAAAGCAAAAAATTTCAGAATTGCACCTTGCAATGCGGAGAAATTACTGTTTGTGCATTTACAATATTCATTGATTTTTGCCATTGAAAAATGTCCAGAAATGATTGAAGCTGCTGACTGAATGAAAGGAGCTGGCATCTCACTCTCTTTGAATCTTCTTTATCATGCTAAGAGGAGCAGGAAAAAGTAAAAAATTTCAGAATTGCACCTTGCAATGCGGAGAAATTACTGTTTGTGCATTTACAATATTCATTGATTTTTGCCATTGAAAAACATCTTGTTATTCATATACCAGAAATGATTGAAGCTACTGACTGAATGAAAGGAGCTGGCATCTCACTCTCTTTGAATCTTCTTTATCATGCTAAGAGGAGCAGGAAAAAGCAAAAAATTTCAGAATTGCACCTTGCAATGCGGAGAAATTACTGTTTGTGCATTTACAATATTCATTGATTTTTGCCATTGAAAAACGTCCAGAAATGATTGAAGCTACTGACTGAATGAAAGGAGCTGGCATCTCACTCTCTTTGAATCTTCTTTATCATGCTAAGAGGAGCAGGAAAAAGCAAAAAATTTCAGAATTGCACCTTGCAATGCGGAGAAATTACTGTTTGTGCATTTACAATATTCATTGATTTTTGCCATTGAAAAACGTCCAGAAATGATTGAAGCTACTGACTGAATGAAAGGAGCTGGCATCTCACTCTCTTTGAATCTTCTTTATCATGCTAAGAGGAGCAGGAAAAAGCAAAAAATTTCAGAATTGCACCTTGCAATGCGGAGAAATTACTGTTTGTGCATTTACAATATTCATTGATTTTTGCCATTGAAAAACATCATGTTATTCATATACCAGAAATGATTGAAGCTACTGACTGAATGAAAGGAGCTGGCATCTCGCTCTCTTTGAATCTTCTTTACCATGCTAAGAGGAGCAGGAAAAAGCAAAAAATTTCAGAATTGCACCTTGCAATGCGGAGAATTTACTGTTTGTGCATTTACAATATTCATTGATTTTTGCCATTGAAAAACGTCCAGAAATGATTGAAGCTACTGACTGAATGAAAGGAGCTGGCATCTCACTCTCTTTGAATCTTCTTTATCATGCTAAGAGGAGCAGGAAAAAGCAAAAAATTTCAGAATTGCACCTTGCAATGTGGAGAAATTACTGTTTGTGCATTTACAATATTCATTGATTTTTGCCATTGAAAAACATCATGTTATTCATATACCAGAAATGATTGAAGCTACTGACTGAATGAAAGGAGCTGGCATCTCACTCTCTTTGAATCTTCTTTATCATGCTAAGAGGAGCAGGAAAAAGCAAAAAATTTCAGAATTGCACCTTGCAATGCGGAGAAATTACTGTTTGTGCATTTACAATATTCATTGATTTTTGCCATTGAAAAACGTCCAGAAATGATTGAAGCTACTGACTGAATGAAAGGAGCTGGCATCTCACTCTCTTTGAATCTTCTTTATCATGCTAAGAGGAGCAGGAAAAAGCAAAAAATTTCAGAATTGCACCTTGCAATGCGGAGAAATTACTGTTTGTGCTTTTACAATATTCATTGATTTTTGCCATTGAAAAACATCATGTTATTCATATACCAGAAATGTTTGAAGCTACTGACTGAATGAAAGGAGCTGGCATCTCACTCTCTTTGAATCTTCTTTATCATGCTAAGAGGAGCAGGAAAAAGCAAAAAATTTCAGAATTGCACCTTGCAATGCGGAGAAATTACTGTTTGTGCATTTACAATATTCATTGATTTTTGCCATTGAAAAACGTCCAGAAATGATTGAAGCTACTGACTGAATGAATGGAGCTGGCATCTCACTCTCTTTGAATCTTCTTTATCATGCTAAGAGGAGCAGGAAAAAGCAAAAAATTTCAGAATTGCACCTTGCAATGCGGAGAAATTACTGTTTGTGCATTTACAATATTCATTGATTTTTGCCATTGAAAAACGTCCAGAAATGAATGAAGCTACTGACTGAATGAAAGGAGCTGGCATCTCACTCTCTTTGAATCTTCTTTATCATGCTAAGAGGAGCAGGAAAAAGCAAAAAATTTCAGAATTGCACCTTGCAATGCGGAGAAATTACTGTTTGTGCATTTACAATATTCATTGATTTTTGCCATTGAAAAACGTCCAGAAATGATTGAAGCTACTGACTGAATGAAAGGAGCTGGCATCTCACTCTCTTTGAATCTTCTTTATCATGCTAAGAGGAGCAGGAAAAAGCAAAAAATTTCAGAATTGCACCTTGCAATGCGGAGAAATTACTGTTTGTGCATTTACAATATTCATTGATTTTTGCCATTGAAAAACGTCCAGAAATGATTGAAGCAACTGACTGAATGAAAGGAGCTGGCATCTCACTCTCTTTGAATCTTCTTTATCATGCTAAGAGGAGCAGGAAAAAGCAAAAAATTTCAGAATTGCACCTTGCAATGCGGAGAAATTACTGTTTGTGCATTTACAATATTCATTGATTTTTGCCATTGAAAAACGTCCAGAAATAATTGAAGCTACTGACTGAATGAAAGGAGCTGGCATCTCACTCTCTTTGAATCTTCTTTATCATGCTAAGACGAGCAGGAAAAAGCAAAAAATTTCAGAATTGCAACTTGCAATGCGGAGAAATTACTGTTTGTGCATTTACAATATTCATTGATTTTTGCCATTGAAAAACATCATGTTATTCATATACCAGAAATGATTGAAGCTAGTGACTGAATGAAAGGAGCTGGCATCTCACTCTCTTTGAATCTTCTTTATCATGCTAAGAGGAGCAGGAAAAAGCAAAAAATTTCAGAATTGCACCTTGCAATGCGGAGAAATTACTGTTTGTGCATTTACAATATTCATTGATTTTTGCCATTGAAAAATGTCCAGAAATGATTGAAGCTGCTGACTGAATGAAAGGAGCTGGCATCTCACTCTCTTTGAATCTTCTTTATCATGCTAAGAGGAGCAGGAAAAAGCAAAAAATTTCAGAATTGCACCTTGCAATGCGGAGAAATTACTGTTTGTGCATTTACAATATTCATTGATTTTTGCCATTGAAAAACATCATGTTATTCATATACCAGAAATGATTGAAGCTACTGACTGAATGAAAGGAGCTGGCATCTCACTCTCTTTGAATCTTCTTTATCATGCTAAGAGGAGCAGGAAAAAGCAAAAAATTTCAGAATTGCACCTTGCAATGCGGAGAAATTACTGTTTGTGCATTTACAATATTCATTGATTTTTGCCATTGAAAAACGTCCAGAAATGATTGAAGCTACTGACTGAATGAAAGGAGCTGGCATCTCACTCTCTTTGAATCTTCTTTATCATGCTAAGAGGAGCAGGAAAAAGCAAAAAATTTCAGAATTGCACCTTGCAATGCGGAGAAATTACTGTTTGTGCATTTACAATATTCATTGATTTTTGCCATTGAAAAACGTCCAGAAATGATTGAAGCTACTGACTGAATGAAAGGAGCTGGCATCTCACTCTCTTTGAATCTTCTTTATCATGCTAAGAGGAGCAGGAAAAAGCAAAAAAATTCAGAATTGCACCTTGCAATGCGGAGAAATTACTGTTTGTGCATTTACAATATTCATTGATTTTTGCCATTGAAAAACATCATGTTATTCATATACCAGAAATGATTGAAGCTACTGACTGAATGAAAGGAGCTGGCATCTCGCTCTCTTTGAATCTTCTTTATCATGCTAAGAGGAGCAGGAAAAAGCAAAAAATTTCAGAATTGCACCTTGCAATGCGGAGAAATTACTGTTTGTGCATTTACAATATTCATTGATTTTTGCCATTGAAAAACGTCCAGAAATGATTGAAGCTACTGACTGAATGAAAGGAGCTGGCATCTCACTCTCTTTGAATCTTCTTTATCATGCTAAGAGGAGCAGGAAAAAGCAAAAAATTTCAGAATTGCACCTTGCAATGTGGAGAAATTACTGTTTGTGCATTTACAATATTCATTGATTTTTGCCATTGAAAAACATCATGTTATTCATATACCAGAAATGATTGAAGCTACTGACTGAATGAAAGGAGCTGGCATCTCACTCTCTTTGAATCTTCTTTATCATGCTAAAAGGAGCAGGAAAAAGCAAAAAATTTCAGAATTGCACCTTGCAATGCGGAGAAATTACTGTTTGTGCATTTACAATATTCATTGATTTTTGCCATTGAAAAACGTCCAGAAATGATTGAAGCTACTGACTGAATGAAAGGAGCTGGCATCTCACTCTCTTTGAATCTTCTTTATCATGCTAAGAGGAGCAGGAAAAAGCAAAAAATTTCAGAATTGCACCTTGCAATGCGGAGAAATTACTGTTTGTGCTTTTACAATATTCATTGATTTTTGCCATTGAAAAACATCATGTTATTCATATACCAGAAATGTTTGAAGCTACTGACTGAATGAAAGGAGCTGGCATCTCACTCTCTTTGAATCTTCTTTATCATGCTAAGAGGAGCAGGAAAAAGCAAAAAATTTCAGAATTGCACCTTGCAATGCGGAGAAATTACTGTTTGTGCATTTACAATATTCATTGATTTTTGCCATTGAAAAACGTCCAGAAATGATTGAAGCTACTGACTGAATGAATGGAGCTGGCATCTCACTCTCTTTGAATCTTCTTTATCATGCTAAGAGGAGCAGGAAAAAGCAAAAAATTTCAGAATTGCACCTTGCAATGCGGAGAAATTACTGTTTGTGCATTTACAATATTCATTGATTTTTGCCATTGAAAAACGTCCAGAAATGATTGAAGCTACTGACTGAATGAAAGGAGCTGGCATCTCACTCTCTTTGAATCTTCTTTATCATGCTAAGAGGAGCAGGAAAAAGCAAAAAATTTCAGAATTGCAACTTGCAATGCGGAGAAATTACTGTTTGTGCATTTACAATATTCATTGATTTTTGCCATTGAAAAACATCATGTTATTCATATACCAGAAATGATTGAAGCTACTGACTGAATGAAAGGAGCTGGCATCTCACTCTCTTTGAATCTTCTTTATCATGCTAAGAGGAGCAGGAAAAAGCAAAAAATTTCAGAATTGCACCTTGCAATGCGGAGAAATTACTGTTTGTGCATTTACAATATTCATTGATTTTTGCCATTGAAAAACGTCCAGAAATAATTGAAGCTACTGACTGAATGAAAGGAGCTGGCATCTCACTCTCTTTGAATCTTCTTTATCATGCTAAGAGGAGCAGGAAAAAGCAAAAAATTTCAGAATTGCACCATGCAATGCGGAGAAATTACTGTTTGTGCTTTTACAATATTCATTGATTTTTGCCATTGAAAAACATCATGTTATTCATATACCAGAAATGTTTGAAGCTACTGACTGAATGAAAGGAGCTGGCATCTCACTCTCTTTGAATCTTCTTTATCATGCTAAGAGGAGCAGGAAAAAGCAAAAAATTTCAGAATTGCACCTTGCAATGCGGAGAAATTACTGTTTGTGCATTTACAATATTCATTGATTTTTGCCATTGAAAAACGTCCAGAAATGATTGAAGCTACTGACTGAATGAAAGGAGCTGGCATCTCACTCTCTTTGAATCTTCTTTATCATGCTAAGAGGAGCAGGAAAAAGCAAAAAATTTCAGAATTGCACCTTGCAATGCGGAGAAATTACTGTTTGTGCATTTACAATATTCATTGATTTTTGCCATTGAAAAACGTCCAGAAATGATTGAAGCTACTGACTGAATGAAAGGAGCTGGCATCTCACTCTCTTTGAATCTTCTTTATCATGCTAAGAGGAGCAGGAAAAAGCAAAAAATTTCAGAATTGCACCTTGCAATGCGGAGAAATTACTGTTTGTGCTTTTACAATATTCATTGATTTTTGCCATTGAAAAACATCATGTTATTCATATACCAGAAATGTTTGAAGCTACTGACTGAATGAAAGGAGCTGGCATCTCACTCTCTTTGAATCTTCTTTATCATGCTAAGAGGAGCAGGAAAAAGCAAAAAATTTCAGAATTGCACCTTGCAATGCGGAGAAATTACTGTTTGTGCATTTACAATATTCATTGATTTTTGCCATTGAAAAACGTCCAGAAATGATTGAAGCTACTGACTGAATGAAAGGAGCTGGCATCTCACTCTCTTTGAATCTTCTTTATCATGCTAAGAGGAGCAGGAAAAAGCAAAAAATTTCAGAATTGCACCTTGCAATGCGGAGAAATTACTGTTTGTGCATTTACAATATTCATTGATTTTTGCCATTGAAAAACGTCCAGAAATGATTGAAGCTACTGACTGAATGAAAGGAGCTGGCATCTCACTCTCTTTGAATCTTCTTTATCATGCTAAGAGGAGCAGGAAAAAGCAAAAAATTTCAGAATTGCACCTTGCAATGCGGAGAAATTACTGTTTGTGCATTTACAATATTCATTGATTTTTGCCATTGAAAAACGTCCAGAAATGATTGAAGCTACTGACTGAATGAAAGGAGCTGGCATCTCACTCTCTTTGAATCTTCTTTATCATGCTAGGATTAGCAGGAAAAAGCAAAAAATTTCAGAATTGCACCTGGCAATGTGGAGATATTACTGTTTGTGCATTTACAATATTCATTGAATTTTGCCATTGAAAAACGTCCAGAAATGTTTGAAGCTACTGACTGAATGAAAGGAGCTGGCATCTCACTCTATTTGAATCTTCTTTATCATGCTAGGATTAGCAGGAAAAAGCAAAAAATTTCAGAATTGCACCTTGCAATGTGGAGATATTACTGTTTGTGCATTTACAATATTCATTGATTTTTGCCATTGAAAAACGTCCAGAAATGTTTATACCAGAAATGTTTGAAGCTACTGACTGAATGAAAGGAGCTGGCATCTCACTCTCTTTGAATCTTCTTTATCATGCTAAGAGGAGCAGGAAAAAGCAAAAAATTTCAGAATTGCACCTTGCAATGCGGAGAAATTACTGTTTGTGCATTTACAATATTCATTGATTTTTGCCATTGAAAAACGTCCAGAAATGACTGAAGCTACTGACTGAATGAAAGGAGCTGGCATCTCACTCTCTTTGAATCTTCTTTATCATGCTAAGAGGAGCAGGAAAAAGCAAAAAATTTCAGAATTGCACCTTGCAATGCGGAGAAATTACTGTTTGTGCATTTACAATATTCATTGATTTTTGCCATTGAAAAACGTCCAGAAATGATTGAAGCTACTGACTGAATGAAAGGAGCTGGCATCTCACTCTCTTTGAATCTTCTTTATCATGCTAAGAGGAGCAGGAAAAAGCAAAAAATTTCAGAATTGCACCTTGCAATGCGGAGAAATTACTGTTTGTGCATTTACAATATTCATTGATTTTTGCCATTGAAAAACATCATGTTATTCATATACCAGAAATGATTGAAGCTACTGACTGAATGAAAGGAGCTGGCATCTCACTCTCTTTGAATCTTCTTTATCATGCTAAGAGGAGCAGGAAAAAGCAAAAAATTTCAGAATTGCACCTTGCAATGCGGAGAAATTACTGTTTGTGCATTTACAATATTCATTGATTTTTGCCATTGAAAAACGTCCAGAAATGATTGAAGCTACTGACTGAATGAAAGGAGCTGGCATCTCACTCTCTTTGAATCTTTTTTATCATGCTAAGAGGAGCAGGAAAAAGCAAAAAATTTCAGAATTGCATCTTGCAATGCGGAGAAATTACTGTTTGTGCATTTACAATATTCATTGATTTTTGCCATTGAAAAACGTCCAGAAATGATTGAAGCTACTGACTGAATGAAAGGAGCTGGCATCTCACTCTCTTTGAATCTTCTTTATCATGCTAAGAGGAGCAGGAAAAAGCAAAAAATTTCAGAATTGCACCTTGCAATGCGGAGAAATTACTGTTTGTGCATTTACAATATTCATTGATTTTTGCCATTGAAAAACGTCCAGAAATGATTGAAGCTACTGACTGAATGAAAGGAGCTGGCATCTCACTCTCTTTGAATCTTCTTTATCATGCTAAGAGGAGCAGGAAAAAGCAAAAAATTTCAGAATTGCACCTTGCAATGCGGAGAAATTACTGTTTGTGCATTTACAATATTCATTAATTTTTGCCATTGAAAAACATCATGTTATTCATATCCCAGAAATGTTTGAAGCTACTGACTGAATGAAAGAAGCTGGCATCTCACTCTCTTTGAATCTTCTTTATCATGCTAAGAGGAGCAGGAAAAAGCAAAAAATTTCAGAATTGCACCTTGCAATGCGGAGAAATTACTGTTTGTGCATTTACAATATTCATTGATTTTTGCCATTGAAAAACGTCCAGAAATGATTGAAGCTACTGACTGAATGAAAGGAGCTGGCATCTCACTCTCTTTGAATCTTCTTTATCATGCTAAGAGGAGCAGGAAAAAGCAAAAAATTTCAGAATTGCACCTTGCAATGCGGAGAAATTACTGTTTGTGCATTTACAATATTCATTGATTTTTGCCATTGAAAAACATCATGTTATTCATATACCAGAAATGTTTGAAGCTACTGACTGAATGAAAGGAGCTGGCATCTCACTCTCTTTGAATCTTCTTTATCATGCTAAGAGGAGCAGGAAAAAGCAAAAAATTTCAGAATTGCACCTTGCAATGCGGAGAAATTACTGTTTGTGCATTTACAATATTCATTGATTTTTGCCATTGAAAAACGTCCAGAAATGATTGAAGCTACTGACTGAATGAAAGGAGCTGGCATCTCACTCTCTTTGAATCTTCTTTATCATGCTAAGAGGAGCAGGAAAATGCAAGAAATTTCAGAATTGCACCTTGCAATGCGGAGAAATTACTGTTTGTGCATTTACAATATTCATTGATTTTTGCCATTGAAAAACATCCAGAAATGATTGAAGCTACTGACTGAATGAAAGGAGCTGGCATCTCACTCTCTTTGAATCTTCTTTATCATGCTAAGAGGAGCAGGAAAAAGCCAAAAATTTCAGAATTGCACCTTGCAATGCGGAGAAATTACTGTTTGTGCATTTACAATATTCATTGATTTTTGCCATTGAAAAACATCATGTTATTCATATACCAGAAATGATTGAAGCTACTGACTGAATGAAAGGAGCTGGCATCTCACTCTCTTTGAATCTTCTTTATCATGCTAAGAGGAGCAGGAAAAAGCAAAAAATTTCAGAATTGCACCTTGCAATGCGGAGAAATTACTGTTTGTGCATTTACAATATTCTTTGATTTTTGCCATTGAAAAACGTCCAGAAATGATTGAAGCTACTGACTGAATGAAAGGAGCTGGCATCTCACTCTCTTTGAATCTTCTTTATCATGCTAAGAGGAGCAGGAAAAAGCAAAAAATTTCAGAATTGCACCTTGCAATGCGGAGAAATTACTGTTTGTGCTTTTACAATATTCATTGATTTTTGCCATTGAAAAACATCATGTTATTCATATACCAGAAATGTTTGAAGCTACTGACTGAATGAAAGGAGCTGGCATCTCACTCTCTTTGAATCTTCTTTATCATGCTAAGAGGAGCAGGAAAAAGCAAAAAATTTCAGAATTGCACCTTGCAATGCGGAGAAATTACTGTTTGTGCATTTACAATATTCATTGATTTTTGCCATTGAAAAATGTCCAGAAATGATTGAAGCTGCTGACTGAATGAAAGGAGCTGGCATCTCACTCTCTTTGAATCTTCTTTATCATGCTAAGAGGAGCAGGAAAAAGCAAAAAATTTCAGAATTGCACCTTGCAATGCGGAGAAATTACTGTTTGTGCATTTACAATATTCATTGATTTTTGCCATTGAAAAACATCATGTTATTCATATACCAGAAATGATTGAAGCTACTGACTGAATGAAAGGAGCTGGCATCTCACTCTCTTTGAATCTTCTTTATCATGCTAAGAGGAGCAGGAAAAAGCAAAAAATTTCAGAATTGCACCTTGCAATGCGGAGAAATTACTGTTTGTGCATTTACAATATTCATTGATTTTTGCCATTGAAAAACGTCCAGAAATGATTGAAGCTACTGACTGAATGAAAGGAGCTGGCATCTCACTCTCTTTGAATCTTCTTTATCATGCTAAGAGGAGCAGGAAAAAGCAAAAAATTTCAGAATTGCACCTTGCAATGCGGAGAAATTACTGTTTGTGCATTTACAATATTCATTGATTTTTGCCATTGAAAAACGTCCAGAAATGATTGAAGCTACTGACTGAATGAAAGGAGCTGGCATCTCACTCTCTTTGAATCTTCTTTATCATGCTAAGAGGAGCAGGAAAAAGCAAAAAATTTCAGAATTGCACCTTGCAATGCGGAGAAATTACTGTTTGTGCATTTACAATATTCATTGATTTTTGCCATTGAAAAACATCATGTTATTCATATACCAGAAATGTTTGAAGCTACTGACTGAATGAAAGGAGCTGGCATCTCACTCTCTTTGAATCTTCTTTATCATGCTAAGAGGAGCAGGAAAAAGCAAAAAATTTCAGAATTGCACCTTGCAATGCGGAGAAATTACTGTTTGTGCATTTACAATATTCATTGATTTTTGCCATTGAAAAACGTCCAGAAATGATTGAAGCTACTGACTGAATGAAAGGAGCTGGCATCTCACTCTCTTTGAATCTTCTTTATCATGCTAAGAGGAGCAGGAAAAAGCAAAAAATTTCAGAATTGCACCTTGCAATGCGGAGAAATTACTGTTTGTGCATTTACAATATTCATTGATTTTTGCCATTGAAAAACATCATGTTATTCATATACCAGAAATGATTGAAGCTACTGACTGAATGAAAGGAGCTGGCATCTCGCTCTCTTTGAATCTTCTTTATCATGCTAAGAGGAGCAGGAAAAAGCAAAAAATTTCAGAATTGCACCTTGCAATGCGGAGAAATTACTGTTTGTGCATTTACAATATTCATTGATTTTTGCCATTGAAAAACGTCCAGAAATGATTGAAGCTACTGACTGAATGAAAGGAGCTGGCATCTCACTCTCTTTGAATCTTCTTTATCATGCTAAGAGGAGCAGGAAAAAGCAAAAAATTTCAGAATTGCACCTTGCAATGTGGAGAAATTACTGTTTGTGCATTTACAATATTCATTGATTTTTGCCATTGAAAAACATCATGTTATTCATATACCAGAAATGATTGAAGCTACTGACTGAATGAAAGGAGCTGGCATCTCACTCTCTTTGAATCTTCTTTATCATGCTAAGAGGAGCAGGAAAAAGCAAAAAATTTCAGAATTGCACCTTGCAATGCGGAGAAATTACTGTTTGTGCATTTACAATATTCATTGATTTTTGCCATTGAAAAACGTCCAGAAATGATTGAAGCTACTGACTGAATGA
Organism: Phyllobates terribilis; assembly: GCF_046119375.1. Classification (NCBI taxonomy): domain Eukaryota; kingdom Metazoa; phylum Chordata; class Amphibia; order Anura; family Dendrobatidae; genus Phyllobates; species Phyllobates terribilis. Next base: position 24,794 of record NW_027366437.1, read on the forward strand.
AAGGAGCTGGCATCTCACTCTCTTTGAATCTTCTTTATCATGCTAAGAGGAGCAGGAAAAAGCAAAAAATTTCAGAATTGCACCTTGCAATGCGGAGAAATTACTGTTTGTGCTTTTACAATATTCATTGATTTTTGCCATTGAAAAACATCATGTTATTCATATACCAGAAATGTTTGAAGCTACTGACTGAATGAAAGGAGCTGGCATCTCACTCTCTTTGAATCTTCTTTATCATGCTAAGAGGAGCAGGAAAAAGCAAAAAATTTCAGAATTGCACCTTGCAATGCGGAGAAATTACTGTTTGTGCATTTACAATATTCATTGATTTTTGCCATTGAAAAACGTCCAGAAATGATTGAAGCTACTGACTGAATGAAAGGAGCTGGCATCTCACTCTCTTTGAATCTTCTTTATCATGCTAAGAGGAGCAGGAAAAAGCAAAAAATTTCAGAATTGCACCTTGCAATGCGGAGAAATTACTGTTTGTGCATTTACAATATTCATTGATTTTTGCCATTGAAAAACGTCCAGAAATGATTGAAGCTACTGACTGAATGAAAGGAGCTGGCATCTCACTCTCTTTGAATCTTCTTTATCATGCTAAGAGGAGCAGGAAAAAGCAAAAAATTTCAGAATTGCACCTTGCAATGCGGAGAAATTACTGTTTGTGCTTTTACAATATTCATTGATTTTTGCCATTGAAAAACATCATGTTATTCATATACCAGAAATGTTTGAAGCTACTGACTGAATGAAAGGAGCTGGCATCTCACTCTCTTTGAATCTTCTTTATCATGCTAAGAGGAGCAGGAAAAAGCAAAAAATTTCAGAATTGCACCTTGCAATGCGGAGAAATTACTGTTTGTGCATTTACAATATTCATTGATTTTTGCCATTGAAAAACATCATGTTATTCATATACCAGAAATGATTGAAGCTACTGACTGAATGAAAGGAGCTGGCATCTCACTCTCTTTGAATCTTCTTTATCATGCTAAGAGGAGCAGGAAAAAGCAAAAAATTTCAGAATTGCACCTTGCAATGCGGAGAAATTACTGTTTGTGCATTTACAATATTCATTGATTTTTGCCTTTGAAAAACATCATGTTATTCATATACCAGAAATGTTTGAAGCTACTGACTGAATGAAAGGAGCTGGCATCGCACTCTCTTTGAATCTTCTTTATCATGCTAAGAGGAGCAGGAAAAAGCAAAAAATTTCAGAATTGCACCTTGCAATGCGGAGAAATTACTGTTTGTGCATTTACAATATTCATTGATTTTTGCCATTGAAAAACGTCCAGAAATGATTGAAGCTACTGACTGAATGAAAGGAGCTGGCATCTCACTCTCTTTGAATCTTCTTTATCATGCTAAGAGGAGCAGGAAAATGCAAGAAATTTCAGAATTGCACCTTGCAATGCGGAGAAATTACTGTTTGTGCATTTACAATATTCATTGATTTTTGCCATTGAAAAACATCCAGAAATGATTGAAGCTACTGACTGAATGAAAGGAGCTGGCATCTCACTCTCTTTGAATCTTCTTTATCATGCTAAGAGGAGCAGGAAAAAGCAAAAAATTTCAGAATTGCACCTTGCAATGCGGAGAAATTACTGTTTGTGCATTTACAATATTCATTGATTTTTGCCATTGAAAAACATCATGTTATTCATATACCAGAAATGATTAAAGCTACTGACTGAATGAAAGGAGCTGGCATCTCACTCTCTTTGAATCTTCTTTATCATGCTGAGGAGCAGGAAAAAGCAAAAAAATTCAGAATTGCACCTTGCAATGCGGAGAAATTACTGTTTGTGCATTTACAATATTCATTGATTTTTGCATTGAAAAACATCCAGAAATGACTGAAGCTACTGACTGAATGAAAGGAGCTGGCATCTCACTCTCTTTGAATCTTCTTTATCATGCTAAGAGGAGCAGGAAAAAGCAAAAAATTTCAGAATTGCATCTTGCAATGCGGAGAAATTACTGTTTGTGCATTTACAATATTCATTGATTTTTGCCATTGAAAAACGTCCAGAAATGATTGAAGCTACTGACTGAATGAAAGGAGCTGGCATCTCACTCTCTTTGAATCTTCTTTATCATGCTAAGAGGAGCAGGAAAAAGCAAAAAATTTCAGAATTGCACCTTGCAATGCGGAGAAATTATTGTTTGTGCATTTACAATATTCATTGATTTTTGCCATTGAAAAACATCATGTTATTCATATACCAGAAATGATTGAAGCTACTGACTGAATGAAAGGAGCTGGCATCTCACTCTCTTTGAATCTTCTTTATCATGCTAAGAGGAGCAGGAAAAAGCAAAAAATTTCAGAATTGCACCTTGCAATGCGGAGAAATTACTGTTTGTGCATTTACAATATTCATTGATTTTTGCCATTGAAAAACGTCCAGAAATGATTGAAGCTACTGACTGAATGAAAGGAGCTGGCATCTCACTCTCTTTGAATCTTCTTTATCATGCTAAGAGGAGCAGGAAAAAGCAAAAAATTTCAGAATTGCACCTTGCAATGCGGAGAAATTACTGTTTGTGCATTTACAATATTCATTGATTTTTGCCATTGAAAAACGTCCAGAAATGATTGAAGCTACTGACTGAATGAAAGGAGCTGGCATCTCACTCTCTTTGAATCTTCTTTATCATGCTAGGATTAGCAGGAAAAAGCAAAAAATTTCAGAATTGCACCTGGCAATGTGGAGATATTACTGTTTGTGCATTTACAATATTCATTGAATTTTGCCATTGAAAAACGTCCAGAAATGTTTGAAGCTACTGACTGAATGAAAGGAGCTGGCATCTCACTCTATTTGAATCTTCTTTATCATGCTAGGATTAGCAGGAAAAAGCAAAAAATTTCAGAATTGCACCTTGCAATGTGGAGATATTACTGTTTGTGCATTTACAATATTCATTGATTTTTGCCATTGAAAAACGTCCAGAAATGTTTATACCAGAAATGTTTGAAGCTACTGACTGAATGAAAGGAGCTGGCATCTCACTCTCTTTGAATCTTCTTTATCATGCTAAGAGGAGCAGGAAAAAGCAAAAAATTTCAGAATTGCACCTTGCAATGCGGAGAAATTACTGTTTGTGCATTTACAATATTCATTGATTTTTGCCATTGAAAAACGTCCAGAAATGACTGAAGCTACTGACTGAATGAAAGGAGCTGGCATCTCACTCTCTTTGAATCTTCTTTATCATGCTAAGAGGAGCAGGAAAAAGCAAAAAATTTCAGAATTGCACCTTGCAATGCGGAGAAATTACTGTTTGTGCATTTACAATATTCATTGATTTTTGCCATTGAAAAACGTCCAGAAATGATTGAAGCTACTGACTGAATGAAAGGAGCTGGCATCTCACTCTCTTTGAATCTTCTTTATCATGCTAAGAGGAGCAGGAAAAAGCAAAAAATTTCAGAATTGCAACTTGCAATGCGGAGAAATTACTGTTTGTGCATTTACAATATTCATTGATTTTTGCCATTGAAAAACATCATGTTATTCATATACCAGAAATGATTGAAGCTACTGACTGAATGAAAGGAGCTGGCATCTCACTCTCTTTGAATCTTCTTTATCATGCTAAGAGGAGCAGGAAAAAGCAAAAAATTTCAGAATTGCACCTTGCAATGCGGAGAAATTACTGTTTGTGCATTTACAATATTCATTGATTTTTGCCATTGAAAAACGTCCAGAAATGATTGAAGCTACTGACTGAATGAAAGGAGCTGGCATCTCACTCTCTTTGAATCTTTTTTATCATGCTAAGAGGAGCAGGAAAAAGCAAAAAATTTCAGAATTGCATCTTGCAATGCGGAGAAATTACTGTTTGTGCATTTACAATATTCATTGATTTTTGCCATTGAAAAACGTCCAGAAATGATTGAAGCTACTGACTGAATGAAAGGAGCTGGCATCTCACTCTCTTTGAATCTTCTTTATCATGCTAAGAGGAGCAGGAAAAAGCAAAAAATTTCAGAATTGCACCTTGCAATGCGGAGAAATTACTGTTTGTGCATTTACAATATTCATTGATTTTTGCCATTGAAAAACGTCCAGAAATGATTGAAGCTACTGACTGAATGAAAGGAGCTGGAATCTCACTCTCTTTGAATCTTCTTTATCATGCTAAGAGGAGCAGGAAAAAGCAAAAAATTTCAGAATTGCAACTTGCAATGCGGAGAAATTACTGTTTGTGCATTTACAATATTCATTGATTTTTGCCATTGAAAAACATCATGTTATTCATATACCAGAAATGATTGAAGCTACTGACTGAATGAAAGGAGCTGGCATCTCACTCTCTTTGAATCTTCTTTATCATGCTAAGAGGAGCAGGAAAAAGCAAAAAATTTCAGAATTGCACCTTGCAATGCGGAGAAATTACTGTTTGTGCATTTACAATATTCATTGATTTTTGCCATTGAAAAACGTCCAGAAATGATTGAAGCTACTGACTGAATGAAAGGAGCTGGCATCTCACTCTCTTTGAATCTTCTTTATCATGCTAAGAGGAGCAGGAAAAAGCAAAAAATTTCAGAATTGCACCTTGCAATGCGGAGAAATTACTGTTTGTGCATTTACAATATTCATTGATTTTTGCCATTGAAAAACGTCCAGAAATGATTGAAGCTACTGACTGAATGAAAGGAGCTGGCATCTCACTCTCTTTGAATCTTCTTTATCATGCTAAGAGGAGCAGGAAAAAGCAAAAAATTTCAGAATTGCACCTTGCAATGCGGAGAAATTACTGTTTGTGCATTTACAATATTCATTAATTTTTGCCATTGAAAAACATCATGTTATTCATATCCCAGAAATGTTTGAAGCTACTGACTGAATGAAAGAAGCTGGCATCTCACTCTCTTTGAATCTTCTTTATCATGCTAAGAGGAGCAGGAAAAAGCAAAAAATTTCAGAATTGCACCTTGCAATGCGGAGAAATTACTGTTTGTGCATTTACAATATTCATTGATTTTTGCCATTGAAAAACGTCCAGAAATGATTGAAGCTACTGACTGAATGAAAGGAGCTGGCATCTCACTCTCTTTGAATCTTCTTTATCATGCTAAGAGGAGCAGGAAAAAGCAAAAAATTTCAGAATTGCACCTTGCAATGCGGAGAAATTACTGTTTGTGCATTTACAATATTCATTGATTTTTGCCATTGAAAAACGTCCAGAAATGATTGAAGCTACTGACTGAATGAAAGGAGCTGGCATCTCACTCTCTTTGAATCTTCTTTATCATGCTAAGAGGAGCAGGAAAATGCAAGAAATTTCAGAATTGCACCTTGCAATGCGGAGAAATTACTGTTTGTGCATTTACAATATTCATTGATTTTTGCCATTGAAAAACATCCAGAAATGATTGAAGCTACTGACTGAATGAAAGGAGCTGGCATCTCACTCTCTTTGAATCTTCTTTATCATGCTAAGAGGAGCAGGAAAAAGCCAAAAATTTCAGAATTGCACCTTGCAATGCGGAGAAATTACTGTTTGTGCATTTACAATATTCATTGATTTTTGCCATTGAAAAACATCATGTTATTCATATACCAGAAATGATTGAAGCTACTGACTGAATGAAAGGAGCTGGCATCTCACTCTCTTTGAATCTTCTTTATCATGCAAAGAGGAGCAGGAAAAAGCAAAAAATTTCAGAATTGCACCTTGCAATGCGGAGAAATTACTGTTTGTGCATTTACAATATTCATTGATTTTTGCCATTGAAAAACGTCCAGAAATGATTGAAGCTACTGACTGAATGAAAGGAGCTGGCATCTCACTCTCTTTGAATCTTCTTTATCATGCTAAGAGGAGCAGGAAAAAGCAAAAAATTTCAGAATTGCACCTTGCAATGCGGAGAAATTACTGTTTGTGCATTTACAATATTCACTGATTTTTGCCATTGAAAAACGTCCAGAAATGATTGAAGCAACTGACTGAATGAAAGGAGCTGGCATCTCACTCTCTTTGAATCTTCTTTATCATGCTAAGAGGAGCAGGAAAAAGCAAAAAATTTCAGAATTGCACCTTGCAATGCGGAGAAATTACTGTTTGTGCATTTACAATATTCATTGATTTTTGCCATTGAAAAACGTCCAGAAATAATTGAAGCTACTGACTGAATGAAAGGAGCTGGCATCTCACTCTCTTTGAATCTTCTTTATCATGCTAAGAGGAGCAGGAAAAAGCAAAAAATTTCAGAATTGCAACTTGCAATGCGGAGAAATTACTGTTTGTGCATTTACAATATTCATTGATTTTTGCCATTGAAAAACATCATGTTATTCATATACCAGAAATGATTGAAGCTACTGACTGAATGAAAGGAGCTGGCATCTCACTCTCTTTGAATCTTCTTTATCATGCTAAGAGGAGCAGGAAAAAGCAAAAAATTTCAGAATTGCACCTTGCAATGCGGAGAAATTACTGTTTGTGCATTTACAATATTCATTGATTTTTGCCATTGAAAAACGTCCAGAAATGATTGAAGCTACTGACTGAATGAAAGGAGCTGGCATCTCACTCTCTTTGAATCTTCTTTATCATGCTAAGAGGAGCAGGAAAAAGCAAAAAATTTCAGAATTGCACCTTGCAATGCGGAGAAATTACTGTTTGTGCTTTTACAATATTCATTGATTTTTGCCATTGAAAAACATCATGTTATTCATATACCAGAAATGTTTGAAGCTACTGACTGAATGAAAGGAGCTGGCATCTCACTCTCTTTGAATCTTCTTTATCATGCTAAGAGGAGCAGGAAAAAGCAAAAAATTTCAGAATTGCACCTTGCAATGCGGAGAAATTACTGTTTGTGCATTTACAATATTCATTGATTTTTGCCATTGAAAAATGTCCAGAAATGATTGAAGCTGCTGACTGAATGAAAGGAGCTGGCATCTCACTCTCTTTGAATCTTCTTTATCATGCTAAGAGGAGCAGGAAAAAGCAAAAAATTTCAGAATTGCACCTTGCAATGTGGAGAAATTACTGTTTGTGCATTTACAATATTCATTGATTTTTGCCATTGAAAAACATCATGTTATTCATATACCAGAAATGATTGAAGCTACTGACTGAATGAAAGGAGCTGGCATCTCACTCTCTTTGAATCTTCTTTATCATGCTAAGAGGAGCAGGAAAAAGCAAAAAATTTCAGAATTGCACCTTGCAATGCGGAGAAATTACTGTTTGTGCATTTACAATATTCATTGATTTTTGCCATTGAAAAACGTCCAGAAATGATTGAAGCTACTGACTGAATGAAAGGAGCTGGCATCTCTCTCTCTTTGAATCTTCTTTATCATGCTAAGAGGAGCAGGAAAAAGCAAAAAATTTCAGAATTGCACCTTGCAATGCGGAGAAATTACTGTTTGTGCATTTACAATATTCATTGATTTTTGCCATTGAAAAACGTCCAGAAATGATTGAAGCTACTGACTGAATGAAAGGAGCTGGCATCTCACTCTCTTTGAATCTTCTTTATCATGCTAAGAGGAGCAGGAAAAAGCAAAAAATTTCAGAATTGCACCTTGCAATGCGGAGAAATTACTGTTTGTGCATTTACAATATTCATTGATTTTTGCCATTGAAAAACGTCCAGAAATGATTGAAGCTACTGACTGAATGAAAGGAGCTGGCATCTCACTCTCTTTGAATCTTCTTTATCATGCTAAGAGGAGCAGGAAAAAGCAAAAAATTTCAGAATTGCACCTTGCAATGCGGAGAAATTACTGTTTGTGCATTTACAATATTCATTGATTTTTGCCATTGAAAAACATCCAGAAATGATTGAAGCTACTGACTGAATGAAAGGAGCTGGCATCTCACTCTCTTTGAATCTTCTTTATCATGCTAAGAGGAGCAGGAAAAAGCCAAAAATTTCAGAATTGCACCTTGCAATGCGGAGAAATTACTGTTTGTGCATTTACAATATTCATTGATTTTTGCCATTGAAAAACGTCCAGAAATGATTGAAGCTACTGACTGAATGAAAGGAGCTGGCATCTCACTCTCTTTGAATCTTCTTTATCATGCTAAGAGGAGCAGGAAAAAGCAAAAAATTTCAGAATTGCACCTTGCAATGCGGAGAAATTACTGTTTGTGCTTTTACAATATTCATTGATTTTTGCCATTGAAACACATCATGTTATTCATATACCAGAAATGTTTGAAGCTACTGACTGAATGAAAGGAGCTGGCATCTCACTCTCTTTGAATCTTCTTTATCATGCTAAGAGGAGCAGGAAAAAGCAAAACATTTCAGAATTGCACCTTGCAATGCGGAGAAATTACTGTTTGTGCATTTACAATATTCATTGATTTTTGCCATTGAAAAATGTCCAGAAATGATTGAAGCTGCTGACTGAATGAAAGGAGCTGGCATCTCACTCTCTTTGAATCTTCTTTATCATGCTAAGAGGAGCAGGAAAAAGCAAAAAATTTCAGAATTGCACCTTGCAATGCGGAGAAATTACTGTTTGTGCATTTACAATATTCATTGATTTTTGCCATTGAAAAACATCATGTTATTCATATACCAGAAATGATTGAAGCTACTGACTGAATGAAAGGAGCTGGCATCTCACTCTCTTTGAATCTTCTTTATCATGCTAAGAGGAGCAGGAAAAAGCAAAAAATTTCAGAATTGCACCTTGCAATGCGGAGAAATTACTGTTTGTGCATTTACAATATTCATTGATTTTTGCCATTGAAAAACGTCCAGAAATGATTGAAGCTACTGACTGAATGAAAGGAGCTGGCATCTCACTCTCTTTGAATCTTCTTTATCATGCTAAGAGGAGCAGGAAAAAGCAAAAAATTTCAGAATTGCACCTTGCAATGCGGAGAAATTACTGTTTGTGCATTTACAATATTCATTGATTTTTGCCATTGAAAAACGTCCAGAAATGATTGAAGCTACTGACTGAATGAAAGGAGCTGGCATCTCACTCTCTTTGAATCTTCTTTATCATGCTAAGAGGAGCAGGAAAAAGCAAAAAATTTCAGAATTGCACCTTGCAATGCGGAGAAATTACTGTTTGTGCATTTACAATATTCATTGATTTTTGCCATTGAAAAACGTCCAGAAATGATTGAAGCTACTGACTGAATGAAAGGAGCTGGAATCTCACTCTCTTTGAATCTTCTTTATCATGCTAAGAGGAGCAGGAAAAAGCAAAAAATTTCAGAATTGCAACTTGCAATGCGGAGAAATTACTGTTTGTGCATTTACAATATTCATTGATTTTTGCCATTGAAAAACATCATGTTATTCATATACCAGAAATGATTGAAGCTACTGACTGAATGAAAGGAGCTGGCATCTCACTCTCTTTGAATCTTCTTTATCATGCTAAGAGGAGCAGGAAAAAGCAAAAAATTTCAGAATTGCACCTTGCAATGCGGAGAAATTACTGTTTGTGCATTTACAATATTCATTGATTTTTGCCATTGAAAAACGTCCAGAAATGATTGAAGCTACTGACTGAATGAAAGGAGCTGGCATCTCACTCTCTTTGAATCTTCTTTATCATGCTAAGAGGAGCAGGAAAAAGCAAAAAATTTCAGAATTGCACCTTGCAATGCGGAGAAATTACTGTTTGTGCATTTACAATATTCATTGATTTTTGCCATTGAAAAACGTCCAGAAATGATTGAAGCTACTGACTGAATGAAAGGAGCTGGCATCTCACTCTCTTTGAATCTTCTTTATCATGCTAAGAGGAGCAGGAAAAAGCAAAAAATTTCAGAATTGCACCTTGCAATGCGGAGAAATTACTGTTTGTGCATTTACAATATTCATTAATTTTTGCCATTGAAAAACATCATGTTATTCATATCCCAGAAATGTTTGAAGCTACTGACTGAATGAAAGAAGCTGGCATCTCACTCTCTTTGAATCTTCTTTATCATGCTAAGAGGAGCAGGAAAAAGCAAAAAATTTCAGAATTGCACCTTGCAATGCGGAGAAATTACTGTTTGTGCATTTACAATATTCATTGATTTTTGCCATTGAAAAACGTCCAGAAATGATTGAAGCTACTGACTGAATGAAAGGAGCTGGCATCTCACTCTCTTTGAATCTTCTTTATCATGCTAAGAGGAGCAGGAAAAAGCAAAAAATTTCAGAATTGCACCTTGCAATGCGGAGAAATTACTGTTTGTGCATTTACAATATTCATTGATTTTTGCCATTGAAAAACATCGTTATTCATATACCAGAAATGTTTGAAGCTACTGACTGAATGAAAGGAGCTGGCATCTCACTCTCTTTGAATCTTCTTTATCATGCTAAGAGGAGCAGGAAAAAGCAAAAAATTTCAGAATTGCACCTTGCAATGCGGAGAAATTACTGTTTGTGCATTTACAATATTCATTGATTTTTGCCATTGAAAAACGTCCAGAAATGATTGAAGCTACTGACTGAATGAAAGGAGCTGGCATCTCACTCTCTTTGAATCTTCTTTATCATGCTAAGAGGAGCAGGAAAATGCAAGAAATTTCAGAATTGCACCTTGCAATGCGGAGAAATTACTGTTTGTGCATTTACAATATTCATTGATTTTTGCCATTGAAAAACATCCAGAAATGATTGAAGCTACTGACTGAATGAAAGGAGCTGGCATCTCACTCTCTTTGAATCTTCTTTATCATGCTAAGAGGAGCAGGAAAAAGCCAAAAATTTCAGAATTGCACCTTGCAATGCGGAGAAATTACTGTTTGTGCATTTACAATATTCATTGATTTTTGCCATTGAAAAACATCATGTTATTCATATACCAGAAATGATTGAAGCTACTGACTGAATGAAAGGAGCTGGCATCTCACTCTCTTTGAATCTTCTTTATCATGCAAAGAGGAGCAGGAAAAAGCAAAAAATTTCAGAATTGCACCTTGCAATGCGGAGAAATTACTGTTTGTGCATTTACAATATTCATTGATTTTTGCCATTGAAAAACGTCCAGAAATGATTGAAGCTACTGACTGAATGAAAGGAGCTGGCATCTCACTCTCTTTGAATCTTCTTTATCATGCTAAGAGGAGCAGGAAAAAGCAAAAAATTTCAGAATTGCACCTTGCAATGCGGAGAAATTACTGTTTGTGCATTTACAATATTCACTGATTTTTGCCATTGAAAAACGTCCAGAAATGATTGAAGCAACTGACTGAATGAAAGGAGCTGGCATCTCACTCTCTTTGAATCTTCTTTATCATGCTAAGAGGAGCAGGAAAAAGCAAAAAATTTCAGAATTGCACCTTGCAATGCGGAGAAATTACTGTTTGTGCATTTACAATATTCATTGATTTTTGCCATTGAAAAACGTCCAGAAATAATTGAAGCTACTGACTGAATGAAAGGAGCTGGCATCTCACTCTCTTTGAATCTTCTTTATCATGCTAAGAGGAGCAGGAAAAAGCAAAAAATTTCAGAATTGCAACTTGCAATGCGGAGAAATTACTGTTTGTGCATTTACAATATTCATTGATTTTTGCCATTGAAAAACATCATGTTATTCATATACCAGAAATGATTGAAGCTACTGACTGAATGAAAGGAGCTGGCATCTCACTCTCTTTGAATCTTCTTTATCATGCTAAGAGGAGCAGGAAAAAGCAAAAAATTTCAGAATTGCACCTTGCAATGCGGAGAAATTACTGTTTGTGCATTTACAATATTCATTGATTTTTGCCATTGAAAAACGTCCAGAAATGATTGAAGCTACTGACTGAATGAAAGGAGCTGGCATCTCACTCTCTTTGAATCTTCTTTATCATGCTAAGAGGAGCAGGAAAAAGCAAAAAATTTCAGAATTGCACCTTGCAATGCGGAGAAATTACTGTTTGTGCTTTTACAATATTCATTGATTTTTGCCATTGAAAAACATCATGTTATTCATATACCAGAAATGTTTGAAGCTACTGACTGAATGAAAGGAGCTGGCATCTCTCTCTCTTTGAATCTTCTTTATCATGCTAAGAGGAGCAGGAAAAAGCAAAAAATTTCAGAATTGCACCTTGCAATGCGGAGAAATTACTGTTTGTGCATTTACAATATTCATTGATTTTTGCCATTGAAAAATGTCCAGAAATGATTGAAGCTGCTGACTGAATGAAAGGAGCTGGCATCTCACTCTCTTTGAATCTTCTTTATCATGCTAAGAGGAGCAGGAAAAAGCAAAAAATTTCAGAATTGCACCTTGCAATGCGGAGAAATTACTGTTTGTGCATTTACAATATTCATTGATTTTTGCCATTGAAAAACATCATGTTATTCATATACCAGAAATGATTGAAGCTACTGACTGAATGAAAGGAGCTGGCATCTCACTCTCTTTGAATCTTCTTTATCATGCTAAGAGGAGCAGGAAAAAGCAAAAAATTTCAGAATTTCACCTTGCAATGCGGAGAAATTACTGTTTGTGCATTTACAATATTCATTGATTTTTGCCATTGAAAAACGTCCAGAAATGATTGAAGCTACTGACTGAATGAAAGGAGCTGGCATCTCACTCTCTTTGAATCTTCTTTATCATGCTAAGAGGAGCAGGAAAAAGCAAAAAATTTCAGAATTGCACCTTGCAATGCGGAGAAATTACTGTTTGTGCATTTACAATATTCATTGATTTTTGCCATTGAAAAACGTCCAGAAATGATTGAAGCTACTGACTGAATGAAAGGAGCTGGCATCTCACTCTCTTTGAATCTTCTTTATCATGCTAAGAGGAGCAGGAAAAAGCAAAAAATTTCAGAATTGCACCTTGCAATGCGGAGAAATTACTGTTTGTGCATTTACAATATTCATTGATTTTTGCCATTGAAAAACATCATGTTATTCATATACCAGAAATGTTTGAAGCTACTGACTGAATGAAAGGAGCTGGCATCTCACTCTCTTTGCATCTTCTTTATCATGCTAAGAGGAGCAGGAAAAAGCAAAAAATTTCAGAATTGCACCTTGCAATGCGGAGAAATTACTGTTTGTGCATTTACAATATTCATTGATTTTTGCCATTGAAAAACGTCCAGAAATGATTGAAGCTACTGACTGAATGAAAGGAGCTGGCATCTCACTCTCTTTGAATCTTCTTTATCATGCTAAGAGGAGCAGGAAAAAGCAAAAAATTTCAGAATTGCACCTTGCAATGCGGAGAAATTACTGTTTGTGCATTTACAATATTCATTGATTTTTGCCATTGAAAAACATCATGTTATTCATATACCAGAAATGATTGAAGCTACTGACTGAATGAAAGGAGCTGGCATCTCGCTCTCTTTGAATCTTCTTTATCATGCTAAGAGGAGCAGGAAAAAGCAAAAAATTTCAGAATTGCACCTTGCAATGCGGAGAAATTACTGTTTGTGCATTTACAATATTCATTGATTTTTGCCATTGAAAAACGTCCAGAAATGATTGAAGCTACTGACTGAATGAAAGGAGCTGGCATCTCACTCTCTTTGAATCTTCTTTATCATGCTAAGAGGAGCAGGAAAAAGCAAAAAATTTCAGAATTGCACCTTGCAATGTGGAGAAATTACTGTTTGTGCATTTACAATATTCATTGATTTTTGCCATTGAAAAACATCATGTTATTCATATACCAGAAATGATTGAAGCTACTGACTGAATGAAAGGAGCTGGCATCTCACTCTCTTTGAATCTTCTTTATCATGCTAAGAGGAGCAGGAAAAAGCAAAAAATTTCAGAATTGCACCTTGCAATGCGGAGAAATTACTGTTTGTGCATTTACAATATTCATTGATTTTTGCCATTGAAAAACGTCCAGAAATGATTGAAGCTACTGACTGAATGAAAGGAGCTGGCATCTCACTCTCTTTGAATCTTCTTTATCATGCTAAGAGGAGCAGGAAAAAGCAAAAAATTTCAGAATTGCACCTTGCAATGCGGAGAAATTACTGTTTGTGCTTTTACAATATTCATTGATTTTTGCCACTGAAAAACATCATGTTATTCATATACCAGAAATGTTTGAAGCTACTGACTGAATGAAAGGAGCTGGCATCTCACTCTCTTTGAATCTTCTTTATCATGCTAAGAGGAGCAGGAAAAAGCAAAAAATTTCAGAATTGCACCTTGCAATGCGGAGAAATTACTGTTTGTGCATTTACAATATTCATTGATTTTTGCCATTGAAAAACGTCCAGAAATGATTGAAGCTACTGACTGAATGAAAGGAGCTGGCATCTCACTCTCTTTGAATCTTCTTTATCATGCTAAGAGGAGCAGGAAAAAGCAAAAAATTTCAGAATTGCAACTTGCAATGCGGAGAAATTACTGTTTGTGCATTTACAATATTCATTGATTTTTGCCATTGAAAAACATCATGTTATTCATATACCAGAAATGATTGAAGCTACTGACTGAATGAAAGGAGCTGGCATCTCACTCTCTTTGAATCTTCTTTATCATGCTAAGAGGAGCAGGAAAAAGCAAAAAATTTCAGAATTGCACCTTGCAATGCGGAGAAATTACTGTTTGTGCATTTACAATATTCATTGATTTTTGCCATTGAAAAACATCATGTTATTCATATACCAGAAATGTTTGAAGCTACTGACTGAATGAAAGGAGCTGGCATCGCACTCTCTTTGAATCTTCTTTATCATGCTAAGAGGAGCAGGAAAAAGCAAAAAATTTCAGAATTGCACCTTGCAATGCGGAGAAATTACTGTTTGTGCATTTACAATATTCATTGATTTTTGCCATTGAAAAACGTCCAGAAATGATTGAAGCTACTGACTGAATGAAAGGAGCTGGCATCTCACTCTCTTTGAATCTTCTTTATCATGCTAAGAGGAGCAGGAAAATGCAAGAAATTTCAGAATTGCACCTTGCAATGCGGAGAAATTACTGTTTGTGCATTTACAATATTCATTGATTTTTGCCATTGAAAAACATCCAGAAATGATTGAAGCTACTGACTGAATGAAAGGAGCTGGCATCTCACTCTCTTTGAATCTTCTTTATCATGCTAAGAGGAGCAGGAAAAAGCCAAAAATTTCAGAATTGCACCTTGCAATGCGGAGAAATTACTGTTTGTGCATTTACAATATTCATTGATTTTTGCCATTGAAAAACATCATGTTATTCATATACCAGAAATGATTGAAGCTACTGACTGAATGAAAGGAGCTGGCATCTCACTCTCTTTGAATCTTCTTTATCATGCAAAGAGGAGCAGGAAAAAGCAAAAAATTTCAGAATTGCACCTTGCAATGCGGAGAAATTACTGTTTGTGCATTTACAATATTCATTGATTTTTGCCATTGAAAAACGTCCAGAAATGATTGAAGCTACTGACTGAATGAAAGGAGCTGGCATCTCACTCTCTTTGAATCTTCTTTATCATGCTAAGAGGAGCAGGAAAAAGCAAAAAATTTCAGAATTGCACCTTGCAATGCGGAGAAATTACTGTTTGTGCTTTTACAATATTCATTGATTTTTGCCATTGAAACACATCATGTTATTCATATACCAGAAATGTTTGAAGCTACTGACTGAATGAAAGGAGCTGGCATCTCACTCTCTTTGAATCTTCTTTATCATGCTAAGAGGAGCAGGAAAAAGCAAAACATTTCAGAATTGCACCTTGCAATGCGGAGAAATTACTGTTTGTGCATTTACAATATTCATTGATTTTTGCCATTGAAAAATGTCCAGAAATGATTGAAGCTGCTGACTGAATGAAAGGAGCTGGCATCTCACTCTCTTTGAATCTTCTTTATCATGCTAAGAGGAGCAGGAAAAAGCAAAAAATTTCAGAATTGCACCTTGCAATGCGGAGAAATTACTGTTTGTGCATTTACAATATTCATTGATTTTTGCCATTGAAAAACATCATGTTATTCATATACCAGAAATGATTGAAGCTACTGACTGAATGAAAGGAGCTGGCATCTCACTCTCTTTGAATCTTCTTTATCATGCTAAGAGGAGCAGGAAAAAGCAAAAAATTTCAGAATTGCACCTTGCAATGCGGAGAAATTACTGTTTGTGCATTTACAATATTCATTGATTTTTGCCATTGAAAAACGTCCAGAAATGATTGAAGCTACTGACTGAATGAAAGGAGCTGGCATCTCACTCTCTTTGAATCTTCTTTATCATGCTAAGAGGAGCAGGAAAAAGCAAAAAATTTCAGAATTGCACCTTGCAATGCGGAGAAATTACTGTTTGTGCATTTACAATATTCATTGATTTTTGCCATTGAAAAACGTCCAGAAATGATTGAAGCTACTGACTGAATGAAAGGAGCTGGCATCTCACTCTCTTTGAATCTTCTTTATCATGCTAAGAGGAGCAGGAAAAAGCAAAAAATTTCAGAATTGCACCTTGCAATGCGGAGAAATTACTGTTTGTGCATTTACAATATTCATTGATTTTTGCCATTGAAAAACATCATGTTATTCATATACCAGAAATGTTTGAAGCTACTGACTGAATGAAAGGAGCTGGCATCTCACTCTCTTTGAATCTTCTTTATCATGCTAAGAGGAGCAGGAAAAAGCAAAAAATTTCAGAATTGCACCTTGCAATGCGGAGAAATTACTGTTTGTGCATTTACAATATTCATTGATTTTTGCCATTGAAAAACGTCCAGAAATGATTGAAGCTACTGACTGAATGAAAGGAGCTGGCATCTCACTCTCTTTGAATCTTCTTTATCATGCTAAGAGGAGCAGGAAAAAGCAAAAAATTTCAGAATTGCACCTTGCAATGCGGAGAAATTACTGTTTGTGCATTTACAATATTCATTGATTTTTGCCATTGAAAAACATCATGTTATTCATATACCAGAAATGATTGAAGCTACTGACTGAATGAAAGGAGCTGGCATCTCGCTCTCTTTGAATCTTCTTTATCATGCTAAGAGGAGCAGGAAAAAGCAAAAAATTTCAGAATTGCACCTTGCAATGCGGAGAAATTACTGTTTGTGCATTTACAATATTCATTGATTTTTGCCATTGAAAAACGTCCAGAAGAGATTGAAGCTACTGACTGAATGAAAGGAGCTGGCATCTCACTCTCTTTGAATCTTCTTTATCATGCTAAGAGGAGCAGGAAAAAGCAAAACATTTCAGAATTGCACCTTGCAATGTGGAGAAATTACTGTTTGTGCATTTACAATATTCATTGATTTTTGCCATTGAAAAACATCATGTTATTCATATACCAGAAATGATTGAAGCTACTGACTGAATGAAAGGAGCTGGCATCTCACTCTCTTTGAATCTTCTTTATCATGCTAAGAGGAGCAGGAAAAAGCAAAAAATTTCAGAATTGCACCTTGCAATGCGGAGAAATTACTGTTTGTGCATTTACAATATTCATTGATTTTTGCCATTGAAAAACGTCCAGAAATGATTGAAGCTACTGACTGAATGAAAGGAGCTGGCATCTCACTCTCTTTGAATCTTCTTTATCATGCTAAGAGGAGCAGGAAAAAGCAAAAAATTTCAGAATTGCACCTTGCAATGCGGAGAAATTACTGTTTGTGCTTTTACAATATTCATTGATTTTTGCCATTGAAAAACATCATGTTATTCATATACCAGAAATGTTTGAAGCTACTGACTGAATGAAAGGAGCTGGCATCTCACTCTCTTTGAATCTTCTTTATCATGCTAAGAGGAGCAGGAAAAAGCAAAAAATTTCAGAATTGCACCTTGCAATGCGGAGAAATTACTGTTTGTGCATTTACAATATTCATTGATTTTTGCCATTGAAAAACGTCCAGAAATGATTGAAGCTACTGACTGAATGAAAGGAGCTGGCATCTCACTCTCTTTGAATCTTCTTTATCATGCTAAGAGGAGCAGGAAAAAGCAAAAAATTTCAGAATTGCACCTTGCAATGCGGAGAAATTACTGTTTGTGCATTTACAATATTCATTGATTTTTGCCATTGAAAAACGTCCAGAAATGATTGAAGCTACTGACTGAATGAAAGGAGCTGGCATCTCACTCTCTTTGAATCTTCTTTATCATGCTAAGAGGAGCAGGAAAAAGCAAAAAATTTCAGAATTGCAACTTGCAATGCGGAGAAATTACTGTTTGTGCATTTACAATATTCATTGATTTTTGCCATTGAAAAACATCATGTTATTCATATACCAGAAATGATTGAAGCTACTGACTGAATGAAAGGAGCTGGCATCTCACTCTCTTTGAATCTTCTTTATCATGCTAAGAGGAGCAGGAAAAAGCAAAAAATTTCAGAATTGCACCTTGCAATGCGGAGAAATTACTGTTTGTGCATTTACAATATTCATTGATTTTTGCCATTGAAAAACATCATGTTATTCATATACCAGAAATGTTTGAAGCTACTGACTGAATGAAAGGAGCTGGCATCGCACTCTCTTTGAATCTTCTTTATCATGCTAAGAGGAGCAGGAAAAAGCAAAAAATTTCAGAATTGCACCTTGCAATGCGGAGAAATTACTGTTTGTGCATTTACAATATTCATTGATTTTTGCCATTGAAAAACGTCCAGAAATGATTGAAGCTACTGACTGAATGAAAGGAGCTGGCATCTCACTCTCTTTGAATCTTCTTTATCATGCTAAGAGGAGCAGGAAAATGCAAGAAATTTCAGAATTGCACCTTGCAATGCGGAGAAATTACTGTTTGTGCATTTACAATATTCATTGATTTTTGCCATTGAAAAACATCCAGAAATGATTGAAGCTACTGACTGAATGAAAGGAGCTGGCATCTCACTCTCTTTGAATCTTCTTTATCATGCTAAGAGGAGCAGGAAAAAGCCAAAAATTTCAGAATTGCACCTTGCAATGCGGAGAAATTACTGTTTGTGCATTTACAATATTCATTGATTTTTGCCATTGAAAAACATCATGTTATTCATATACCAGAAATGATTGAAGCTACTGACTGAATGAAAGGAGCTGGCATCTCACTCTCTTTGAATCTTCTTTATCATGCAAAGAGGAGCAGGAAAAAGCAAAAAATTTCAGAATTGCACCTTGCAATGCGGAGAAATTCCTGTTTGTGCATTTACAATATTCATTGATTTTTGCCATTGAAAAACGTCCAGAAATGATTGAAGCTACTGACTGAATGAAAGGAGCTGGCATCTCACTCTCTTTGAATCTTCTTTATCATGCTAAGAGGAGCAGGAAAAAGCAAAAAATTTCAGAATTGCACCTTGCAATGCGGAGAAATTACTGTTTGTGCTTTTACAATATTCATTGATTTTTGCCATTGAAACACATCATGTTATTCATATACCAGAAATGTTTGAAGCTACTGACTGAATGAAAGGAGCTGGCATCTCACTCTCTTTGAATCTTCTTTATCATGCTAAGAGGAGCAGGAAAAAGCAAAACATTTCAGAATTGCACCTTGCAATGCGGAGAAATTACTGTTTGCGCATTTACAATATTCATTGATTTTTGCCATTGAAAAATGTCCAGAAATGATTGAAGCTGCTGACTGAATGAAAGGAGCTGGCATCTCACTCTCTTTGAATCTTCTTTATCATGCTAAGAGGAGCAGGAAAAAGCAAAAAATTTCAGAATTGCACCTTGCAATGCGGAGAAATTACTGTTTGTGCATTTACAATATTCATTGATTTTTGCCATTGAAAAACATCATGTTATTCATATACCAGAAATGATTGAAGCTACTGACTGAATGAAAGGAGCTGGCATCTCACTCTCTTTGAATCTTCTTTATCATGCTAAGAGGAGCAGGAAAAAGCAAAAAATTTCAGAATTGCACCTTGCAATGCGGAGAAATTACTGTTTGTGCATTTACAATATTCATTGATTTTTGCCATTGAAAAACGTCCAGAAATGATTGAAGCTACTGACTGAATGAAAGGAGCTGGCATCTCACTCTCTTTGAATCTTCTTTATCATGCTAAGAGGAGCAGGAAAAAGCAAAAAATTTCAGAATTGCACCTTGCAATGCGGAGAAATTACTGTTTGTGCATTTACAATATTCATTGATTTTTGCCATTGAAAAACGTCCAGAAATGATTGAATCTACTGACTGAATGAAAGGAGCTGGCATCTCACTCTCTTTGAATCTTCTTTATCATGCTAAGAGGAGCAGGAAAAAGCAAAAAATTTCAGAATTGCACCTTGCAATGCGGAGAAATTACTGTTTGTGCATTTACAATATTCATTGATTTTTGCCATTGAAAAACATCATGTTATTCATATACCAGAAATGTTTGAAGCTACTGACTGAATGAAAGGAGCTGGCATCTCACTCTCTTTGAATCTTCTTTATCATGCTAAGAGGAGCAGGAAAAAGCAAAAAATTTCAGAATTGCACCTTGCAATGCGGAGAAATTACTGTTTGTGCATTTACAATATTCATTGATTTTTGCCATTGAAAAACGTCCAGAAATGATTGAAGCTACTGACTGAATGAAAGGAGCTGGCATCTCACTCTCTTTGAATCTTCTTTATCATGCTAAGAGGAGCAGGAAAAAGCAAAAAATTTCAGAATTGCACCTTGCAATGCGGAGAAATTACTGTTTGTGCTTTTACAATATTCATTGATTTTTGCCATTGAAAAACATCATGTTATTCATATACCAGAAATGTTTGAAGCTACTGACTGAATGAAAGGAGCTGGCATCTCACTCTCTTTGAATCTTCTTTATCATGCTAAGAGGAGCAGGAAAAAGCAAAAAATTTCAGAATTGCACCTTGCAATGCGGAGAAATTACTGTTTGTGCATTTACAATATTCATTGATTTTTGCCATTGAAAAACGTCCAGAAATGATTGAAGCTACTGACTGAATGAAAGGAGCTGGCATCTCACTCTCTTTGAATCTTCTTTATCATGCTAAGAGGAGCAGGAAAAAGCAAAAAATTTCAGAATTGCACCTTGCAATGCGGAGAAATTACTGTTTGTGCATTTACAATATTCATTGATTTTTGCCATTGAAAAACGTCCAGAAATGATTGAAGCTACTGACTGAATGAAAGGAGCTGGCATCTCACTCTCTTTGAATCTTCTTTATCATGCTAAGAGGAGCAGGAAAAAGCAAAAAATTTCAGAATTGCAACTTGCAATGCGGAGAAATTACTGTTTGTGCATTTACAATATTCATTGATTTTTGCCATTGAAAAACATCATGTTATTCATATACCAGAAATGATTGAAGCTACTGACTGAATGAAAGGAGCTGGCATCTCACTCTCTTTGAATCTTCTTTATCATGCTAAGAGGAGCAGGAAAAAGCAAAAAATTTCAGAATTGCACCTTGCAATGCGGAGAAATTACTGTTTGTGCATTTACAATATTCATTGATTTTTGCCATTGAAAAACGTCCAGAAATGATTGAAGCTACTGACTGAATGAAAGGAGCTGGCATCTCACTCTCTTTGAATCTTCTTTATCATGCTAAGAGGAGCAGGAAAAAGCAAAAAATTTCAGAATTGCACCTTGCAATGCGGAGAAATTACTGTTTGTGCATTTACAATATTCATTGATTTTTGCCATTGAAAAACGTCCAGAAATGATTGAAGCTACTGACTGAATGAAAGGAGCTGGCATCTCACTCTCTTTGAATCTTCTTTATCATGCTAAGAGAGCAGGAAAAAGCAAAAAATTTCAGAATTGCACCTTGCAATGCGGAGAAATTACTGTTTGTGCATTTACAATATTCATTAATTTTTGCCATTGAAAAACATCATGTTATTCATATCCCAGAAATGTTTGAAGCTACTGACTGAATGAAAGAAGCTGGCATCTCACTCTCTTTGAATCTTCTTTATCATGCTAAGAGGAGCAGGAAAAAGCAAAAAATTTCAGAATTGCACCTTGCAATGCGGAGAAATTACTGTTTGTGCATTTACAATATTCATTGATTTTTGCCATTGAAAAACGTCCAGAAATGATTGAAGCTACTGACTGAATGAAAGGAGCTGGCATCTCACTCTCTTTGAATCTTCTTTATCATGCTAAGAGGAGCAGGAAAAAGCAAAAAATTTCAGAATTGCACCTTGCAATGCGGAGAAATTACTGTTTGTGCATTTACAATATTCATTGATTTTTGCCATTGAAAAACGTCCAGAAATGATTGAAGCTACTGACTGAATGAAAGGAGCTGGCATCTCACTCTCTTTGAATCTTCTTTATCATGCTAAGAGGAGCAGGAAAAAGCAAAAAATTTCAGAATTGCACCTTGCAATGCGGAGAAATTACTGTTTGTGCATTTACAATATTCATTGATTTTTGCCATTGAAAAACATCATGTTATTCATATACCAGAAATGTTTGAAGCTACTGACTGAATGAAAGGAGCTGGCATCTCACTCTCTTTGCATCTTCTTTATCATGCTAAGAGGAGCAGGAAAAAGCAAAAAATTTCAGAATTGCACCTTGCAATGCGGAGAAATTACTGTTTGTGCATTTACAATATTCATTGATTTTTGCCATTGAAAAACGTCCAGAAATGATTGAAGCTACTGACTGAATGAAAGGAGCTGGCATCTCACTCTCTTTGAATCTTCTTTATCATGCTAAGAGGAGCAGGAAAAAGCAAAAAATTTCAGAATTGCACCTTGCAATGCGGAGAAATTACTGTTTGTGCATTTACAATATTCATTGATTTTTGCCATTGAAAAACATCATGTTATTCATATACCAGAAATGATTGAAGCTACTGACTGAATGAAAGGAGCTGGCATCTCGCTCTCTTTGAATCTTCTTTATCATGCTAAGAGGAGCAGGAAAAAGCAAAAAATTTCAGAATTGCACCTTGCAATGCGGAGAAATTACTGTTTGTGCATTTACAATATTCATTGATTTTTGCCATTGAAAAACGTCCAGAAATGATTGAAGCTACTGACTGAATGAAAGGAGCTGGCATCTCACTCTCTTTGAATCTTCTTTATCATGCTAAGAGGAGCAGGAAAAAGCAAAAAATTTCAGAATTGCACCTTGCAATGTGGAGAAATTACTGTTTGTGCATTTACAATATTCATTGATTTTTGCCATTGAAAAACATCATGTTATTCATATACCAGAAATGATTGAAGCTACTGACTGAATGAAAGGAGCTGGCATCTCACTCTCTTTGAATCTTCTTTATCATGCTAAGAGGAGCAGGAAAAAGCAAAAAATTTCAGAATTGCACCTTGCAATGCGGAGAAATTACTGTTTGTGCATTTACAATATTCATTGATTTTTGCCATTGAAAAACGTCCAGAAATGATTGAAGCTACTGACTGAATGAAAGGAGCTGGCATCTCACTCTCTTTGAATCTTCTTTATCATGCTAAGAGGAGCAGGAAAAAGCAAAAAATTTCAGAATTGCACCTTGCAATGCGGAGAAATTACTGTTTGTGCTTTTACAATATTCATTGATTTTTGCCATTGAAAAACATCATGTTATTCATATACCAGAAATGTTTGAAGCTACTGACTGAATGAAAGGAGCTGGCATCTCACTCTCTTTGAATCTTCTTTATCATGCTAAGAGGAGCAGGAAAAAGCAAAAAATTTCAGAATTGCACCTTGCAATGCGGAGAAATTACTGTTTGTGCATTTACAATATTCATTGATTTTTGCCATTGAAAAACGTCCAGAAATGATTGAAGCTACTGACTGAATGAAAGGAGCTGGCATCTCACTCTCTTTGAATCTTCTTTATCATGCTAAGAGGAGCAGGAAAAAGCAAAAAATTTCAGAATTGCACCTTGCAATGCGGAGAAATTACTGTTTGTGCATTTACAATATTCATTGATTTTTGCCATTGAAAAACGTCCAGAAATGATTGAATCTACTGACTGAATGAAAGGAGCTGGCATCTCACTCTCTTTGAATCTTCTTTATCATGCTAAGAGGAGCAGGAAAAAGCAAAAAATTTCAGAATTGCACCTTGCAATGCGGAGAAATTACTGTTTGTGCATTTACAATATTCATTGATTTTTGCCATTGAAAAACATCATGTTATTCATATACCAGAAATGTTTGAAGCTACTGACTGAATGAAAGGAGCTGGCATCTCACTCTCTTTGAATCTTCTTTATCATGCTAAGAGGAGCAGGAAAAAGCAAAAAATTTCAGAATTGCACCTTGCAATGCGGAGAAATTACTGTTTGTGCATTTACAATATTCATTGATTTTTGCCATTGAAAAACGTCCAGAAATGATTGAAGCTACTGACTGAATGAAAGGAGCTGGCATCTCACTCTCTTTGAATCTTCTTTATCATGCTAAGAGGAGCAGGAAAAAGCAAAAAATTTCAGAATTGCACCTTGCAATGCGGAGAAATTACTGTTTGTGCTTTTACAATATTCATTGATTTTTGCCATTGAAAAACATCATGTTATTCATATACCAGAAATGTTTGAAGCTACTGACTGAATGAAAGGAGCTGGCATCTCACTCTCTTTGAATCTTCTTTATCATGCTAAGAGGAGCAGGAAAAAGCAAAAAATTTCAGAATTGCACCTTGCAATGCGGAGAAATTACTGTTTGTGCATTTACAATATTCATTGATTTTTGCCATTGAAAAACGTCCAGAAATGATTGAAGCTACTGACTGAATGAAAGGAGCTGGCATCTCACTCTCTTTGAATCTTCTTTATCATGCTAAGAGGAGCAGGAAAAAGCAAAAAATTTCAGAATTGCACCTTGCAATGCGGAGAAATTACTGTTTGTGCATTTACAATATTCATTGATTTTTGCCATTGAAAAACGTCCAGAAATGATTGAAGCTACTGACTGAATGAAAGGAGCTGGCATCTCACTCTCTTTGAATCTTCTTTATCATGCTAAGAGGAGCAGGAAAAAGCAAAAAATTTCAGAATTGCAACTTGCAATGCGGAGAAATTACTGTTTGTGCATTTACAATATTCATTGATTTTTGCCATTGAAAAACATCATGTTATTCATATACCAGAAATGATTGAAGCTACTGACTGAATGAAAGGAGCTGGCATCTCACTCTCTTTGAATCTTCTTTATCATGCTAAGAGGAGCAGGAAAAAGCAAAAAATTTCAGAATTGCACCTTGCAATGCGGAGAAATTACTGTTTGTGCATTTACAATATTCATTGATTTTTGCCATTGAAAAACGTCCAGAAATGATTGAAGCTACTGACTGAATGAAAGGAGCTGGCATCTCACTCTCTTTGAATCTTCTTTATCATGCTAAGAGGAGCAGGAAAAAGCAAAAAATTTCAGAATTGCACCTTGCAATGCGGAGAAATTACTGTTTGTGCATTTACAATATTCATTGATTTTTGCCATTGAAAAACGTCCAGAAATGATTGAAGCTACTGACTGAATGAAAGGAGCTGGCATCTCACTCTCTTTGAATCTTCTTTATCATGCTAAGAGAGCAGGAAAAAGCAAAAAATTTCAGAATTGCACCTTGCAATGCGGAGAAATTACTGTTTGTGCATTTACAATATTCATTAATTTTTGCCATTGAAAAACATCATGTTATTCATATCCCAGAAATGTTTGAAGCTACTGACTGAATGAAAGAAGCTGGCATCTCACTCTCTTTGAATCTTCTTTATCATGCTAAGAGGAGCAGGAAAAAGCAAAAAATTTCAGAATTGCACCTTGCAATGCGGAGAAATTACTGTTTGTGCATTTACAATATTCATTGATTTTTGCCATTGAAAAACGTCCAGAAATGATTGAAGCTACTGACTGAATGAAAGGAGCTGGCATCTCACTCTCTTTGAATCTTCTTTATCATGCTAAGAGGAGCAGGAAAAAGCAAAAAATTTCAGAATTGCACCTTGCAATGCGGAGAAATTACTGTTTGTGCATTTACAATATTCATTGATTTTTGCCATTGAAAAACGTCCAGAAATGATTGAAGCTACTGACTGAATGAAAGGAGCTGGCATCTCACTCTCTTTGAATCTTCTTTATCATGCTAAGAGGAGCAGGAAAAAGCAAAAAATTTCAGAATTGCACCTTGCAATGCGGAGAAATTACTGTTTGTGCATTTACAATATTCATTGATTTTTGCCATTGAAAAACATCATGTTATTCATATACCAGAAATGTTTGAAGCTACTGACTGAATGAAAGGAGCTGGCATCTCACTCTCTTTGCATCTTCTTTATCATGCTAAGAGGAGCAGGAAAAAGCAAAAAATTTCAGAATTGCACCTTGCAATGCGGAGAAATTACTGTTTGTGCATTTACAATATTCATTGATTTTTGCCATTGAAAAACGTCCAGAAATGATTGAAGCTACTGACTGAATGAAAGGAGCTGGCATCTCACTCTCTTTGAATCTTCTTTATCATGCTAAGAGGAGCAGGAAAAAGCAAAAAATTTCAGAATTGCACCTTGCAATGCGGAGAAATTACTGTTTGTGCATTTACAATATTCATTGATTTTTGCCATTGAAAAACATCATGTTATTCATATACCAGAAATGATTGAAGCTACTGACTGAATGAAAGGAGCTGGCATCTCGCTCTCTTTGAATCTTCTTTATCATGCTAAGAGGAGCAGGAAAAAGCAAAAAATTTCAGAATTGCACCTTGCAATGCGGAGAAATTACTGTTTGTGCATTTACAATATTCATTGATTTTTGCCATTGAAAAACGTCCAGAAATGATTGAAGCTACTGACTGAATGAAAGGAGCTGGCATCTCACTCTCTTTGAATCTTCTTTATCATGCTAAGAGGAGCAGGAAAAAGCAAAAAATTTCAGAATTGCACCTTGCAATGTGGAGAAATTACTGTTTGTGCATTTACAATATTCATTGATTTTTGCCATTGAAAAACATCATGTTATTCATATACCAGAAATGATTGAAGCTACTGACTGAATGAAAGGAGCTGGCATCTCACTCTCTTTGAATCTTCTTTATCATGCTAAGAGGAGCAGGAAAAAGCAAAAAATTTCAGAATTGCACCTTGCAATGCGGAGAAATTACTGTTTGTGCATTTACAATATTCATTGATTTTTGCCATTGAAAAACGTCCAGAAATGATTGAAGCTACTGACTGAATGAAAGGAGCTGGCATCTCACTCTCTTTGAATCTTCTTTATCATGCTAAGAGGAGCAGGAAAAAGCAAAAAATTTCAGAATTGCACCTTGCAATGCGGAGAAATTACTGTTTGTGCTTTTACAATATTCATTGATTTTTGCCATTGAAAAACATCATGTTATTCATATACCAGAAATGTTTGAAGCTACTGACTGAATGAAAGGAGCTGGCATCTCACTCTCTTTGAATCTTCTTTATCATGCTAAGAGGAGCAGGAAAAAGCAAAAAATTTCAGAATTGCACCTTGCAATGCGGAGAAATTACTGTTTGTGCATTTACAATATTCATTGATTTTTGCCATTGAAAAACGTCCAGAAATGATTGAAGCTACTGACTGAATGAAAGGAGCTGGCATCTCACTCTCTTTGAATCTTCTTTATCATGCTAAGAGGAGCAGGAAAAAGCAAAAAATTTCAGAATTGCACCTTGCAATGCGGAGAAATTACTGTTTGTGCATTTACAATATTCATTGATTTTTGCCATTGAAAAACGTCCAGAAATGATTGAAGCTACTGACTGAATGAAAGGAGCTGGCATCTCACTCTCTTTGAATCTTCTTTATCATGCTAAGAGGAGCAGGAAAAAGCAAAAAATTTCAGAATTGCAACTTGCAATGCGGAGAAATTACTGTTTGTGCATTTACAATATTCATTGATTTTTGCCATTGAAAAACATCATGTTATTCATATACCAGAAATGATTGAAGCTACTGACTGAATGAAAGGAGCTGGCATCTCACTCTCTTTGAATCTTCTTTATCATGCTAAGAGGAGCAGGAAAAAGCAAAAAATTTCAGAATTGCACCTTGCAATGCGGAGAAATTACTGTTTGTGCATTTACAATATTCATTGATTTTTGCCATTGAAAAACATCATGTTATTCATATACCAGAAATGTTTGAAGCTACTGACTGAATGAAAGGAGCTGGCATCGCACTCTCTTTGAATCTTCTTTATCATGCTAAGAGGAGCAGGAAAAAGCAAAAAATTTCAGAATTGCACCTTGCAATGCGGAGAAATTACTGTTTGTGCATTTACAATATTCATTGATTTTTGCCATTGAAAAACGTCCAGAAATGATTGAAGCTACTGACTGAATGAAAGGAGCTGGCATCTCACTCTCTTTGAATCTTCTTTATCATGCTAAGAGGAGCAGGAAAATGCAAGAAATTTCAGAATTGCACCTTGCAATGCGGAGAAATTACTGTTTGTGCATTTACAATATTCATTGATTTTTGCCATTGAAAAACATCCAGAAATGATTGAAGCTACTGACTGAATGAAAGGAGCTGGCATCTCACTCTCTTTGAATCTTCTTTATCATGCTAAGAGGAGCAGGAAAAAGCCAAAAATTTCAGAATTGCACCTTGCAATGCGGAGAAATTACTGTTTGTGCATTTACAATATTCATTGATTTTTGCCATTGAAAAACATCATGTTATTCATATACCAGAAATGATTGAAGCTACTGACTGAATGAAAGGAGCTGGCATCTCACTCTCTTTGAATCTTCTTTATCATGCAAAGAGGAGCAGGAAAAAGCAAAAAATTTCAGAATTGCACCTTGCAATGCGGAGAAATTACTGTTTGTGCATTTACAATATTCATTGATTTTTGCCATTGAAAAACGTCCAGAAATGATTGAAGCTACTGACTGAATGAAAGGAGCTGGCATCTCACTCTCTTTGAATCTTCTTTATCATGCTAAGAGGAGCAGGAAAAAGCAAAAAATTTCAGAATTGCACCTTGCAATGCGGAGAAATTACTGTTTGTGCTTTTACAATATTCATTGATTTTTGCCATTGAAACACATCATGTTATTCATATACCAGAAATGTTTGAAGCTACTGACTGAATGAAAGGAGCTGGCATCTCACTCTCTTTGAATCTTCTTTATCATGCTAAGAGGAGCAGGAAAAAGCAAAACATTTCAGAATTGCACCTTGCAATGCGGAGAAATTACTGTTTGTGCATTTACAATATTCATTGATTTTTGCCATTGAAAAATGTCCAGAAATGATTGAAGCTGCTGACTGAATGAAAGGAGCTGGCATCTCACTCTCTTTGAATCTTCTTTATCATGCTAAGAGGAGCAGGAAAAAGCAAAAAATTTCAGAATTGCACCTTGCAATGCGGAGAAATTACTGTTTGTGCATTTACAATATTCATTGATTTTTGCCATTGAAAAACATCATGTTATTCATATACCAGAAATGATTGAAGCTACTGACTGAATGAAAGGAGCTGGCATCTCACTCTCTTTGAATCTTCTTTATCATGCTAAGAGGAGCAGGAAAAAGCAAAAAATTTCAGAATTGCACCTTGCAATGCGGAGAAATTACTGTTTGTGCATTTACAATATTCATTGATTTTTGCCATTGAAAAACGTCCAGAAATGATTGAAGCTACTGACTGAATGAAAGGAGCTGGCATCTCACTCTCTTTGAATCTTCTTTATCATGCTAAGAGGAGCAGGAAAAAGCAAAAAATTTCAGAATTGCACCTTGCAATGCGGAGAAATTACTGTTTGTGCATTTACAATATTCATTGATTTTTGCCATTGAAAAACGTCCAGAAATGATTGAAGCTACTGACTGAATGAAAGGAGCTGGCATCTCACTCTCTTTGAATCTTCTTTATCATGCTAAGAGGAGCAGGAAAAAGCAAAAAATTTCAGAATTGCACCTTGCAATGCGGAGAAATTACTGTTTGTGCATTTACAATATTCATTGATTTTTGCCATTGAAAAACATCATGTTATTCATATACCAGAAATGTTTGAAGCTACTGACTGAATGAAAGGAGCTGGCATCTCACTCTCTTTGAATCTTCTTTATCATGCTAAGAGGAGCAGGAAAAAGCAAAAAATTTCAGAATTGCACCTTGCAATGCGGAGAAATTACTGTTTGTGCATTTACAATATTCATTGATTTTTGCCATTGAAAAACGTCCAGAAATGATTGAAGCTACTGACTGAATGAAAGGAGCTGGCATCTCACTCTCTTTGAATCTTCTTTATCATGCTAAGAGGAGCAGGAAAAAGCAAAAAATTTCAGAATTGCACCTTGCAATGCGGAGAAATTACTGTTTGTGCATTTACAATATTCATTGATTTTTGCCATTGAAAAACATCATGTTATTCATATACCAGAAATGATTGAAGCTACTGACTGAATGAAAGGAGCTGGCATCTCGCTCTCTTTGAATCTTCTTTATCATGCTAAGAGGAGCAGGAAAAAGCAAAAAATTTCAGAATTGCACCTTGCAATGCGGAGAAATTACTGTTTGTGCATTTACAATATTCATTGATTTTTGCCATTGAAAAACGTCCAGAAGAGATTGAAGCTACTGACTGAATGAAAGGAGCTGGCATCTCACTCTCTTTGAATCTTCTTTATCATGCTAAGAGGAGCAGGAAAAAGCAAAACATTTCAGAATTGCACCTTGCAATGTGGAGAAATTACTGTTTGTGCATTTACAATATTCATTGATTTTTGCCATTGAAAAACATCATGTTATTCATATACCAGAAATGATTGAAGCTACTGACTGAATGAAAGGAGCTGGCATCTCACTCTCTTTGAATCTTCTTTATCATGCTAAGAGGAGCAGGAAAAAGCAAAAAATTTCAGAATTGCACCTTGCAATGCGGAGAAATTACTGTTTGTGCATTTACAATATTCATTGATTTTTGCCATTGAAAAACGTCCAGAAATGATTGAAGCTACTGACTGAATGAAAGGAGCTGGCATCTCACTCTCTTTGAATCTTCTTTATCATGCTAAGAGGAGCAGGAAAAAGCAAAAAATTTCAGAATTGCACCTTGCAATGCGGAGAAATTACTGTTTGTGCTTTTACAATATTCATTGATTTTTGCCATTGAAAAACATCATGTTATTCATATACCAGAAATGTTTGAAGCTACTGACTGAATGAAAGGAGCTGGCATCTCACTCTCTTTGAATCTTCTTTATCATGCTAAGAGGAGCAGGAAAAAGCAAAAAATTTCAGAATTGCACCTTGCAATGCGGAGAAATTACTGTTTGTGCATTTACAATATTCATTGATTTTTGCCATTGAAAAACGTCCAGAAATGATTGAAGCTACTGACTGAATGAAAGGAGCTGGCATCTCACTCTCTTTGAATCTTCTTTATCATGCTAAGAGGAGCAGGAAAAAGCAAAAAATTTCAGAATTGCACCTTGCAATGCGGAGAAATTACTGTTTGTGCATTTACAATATTCATTGATTTTTGCCATTGAAAAACGTCCAGAAATGATTGAAGCTACTGACTGAATGAAAGGAGCTGGCATCTCACTCTCTTTGAATCTTCTTTATCATGCTAAGAGGAGCAGGAAAAAGCAAAAAATTTCAGAATTGCAACTTGCAATGCGGAGAAATTACTGTTTGTGCATTTACAATATTCATTGATTTTTGCCATTGAAAAACATCATGTTATTCATATACCAGAAATGATTGAAGCTACTGACTGAATGAAAGGAGCTGGCATCTCACTCTCTTTGAATCTTCTTTATCATGCTAAGAGGAGCAGGAAAAAGCAAAAAATTTCAGAATTGCACCTTGCAATGCGGAGAAATTACTGTTTGTGCATTTACAATATTCATTGATTTTTGCCATTGAAAAACATCATGTTATTCATATACCAGAAATGTTTGAAGCTACTGACTGAATGAAAGGAGCTGGCATCGCACTCTCTTTGAATCTTCTTTATCATGCTAAGAGGAGCAGGAAAAAGCAAAAAATTTCAGAATTGCACCTTGCAATGCGGAGAAATTACTGTTTGTGCATTTACAATATTCATTGATTTTTGCCATTGAAAAACGTCCAGAAATGATTGAAGCTACTGACTGAATGAAAGGAGCTGGCATCTCACTCTCTTTGAATCTTCTTTATCATGCTAAGAGGAGCAGGAAAATGCAAGAAATTTCAGAATTGCACCTTGCAATGCGGAGAAATTACTGTTTGTGCATTTACAATATTCATTGATTTTTGCCATTGAAAAACATCCAGAAATGATTGAAGCTACTGACTGAATGAAAGGAGCTGGCATCTCACTCTCTTTGAATCTTCTTTATCATGCTAAGAGGAGCAGGAAAAAGCCAAAAATTTCAGAATTGCACCTTGCAATGCGGAGAAATTACTGTTTGTGCATTTACAATATTCATTGATTTTTGCCATTGAAAAACATCATGTTATTCATATACCAGAAATGATTGAAGCTACTGACTGAATGAAAGGAGCTGGCATCTCACTCTCTTTGAATCTTCTTTATCATGCAAAGAGGAGCAGGAAAAAGCAAAAAATTTCAGAATTGCACCTTGCAATGCGGAGAAATTACTGTTTGTGCATTTACAATATTCATTGATTTTTGCCATTGAAAAACGTCCAGAAATGATTGAAGCTACTGACTGAATGAAAGGAGCTGGCATCTCACTCTCTTTGAATCTTCTTTATCATGCTAAGAGGAGCAGGAAAAAGCAAAAAATTTCAGAATTGCACCTTGCAATGCGGAGAAATTACTGTTTGTGCTTTTACAATATTCATTGATTTTTGCCATTGAAACACATCATGTTATTCATATACCAGAAATGTTTGAAGCTACTGACTGAATGAAAGGAGCTGGCATCTCACTCTCTTTGAATCTTCTTTATCATGCTAAGAGGAGCAGGAAAAAGCAAAACATTTCAGAATTGCACCTTGCAATGCGGAGAAATTACTGTTTGTGCATTTACAATATTCATTGATTTTTGCCATTGAAAAATGTCCAGAAATGATTGAAGCTGCTGACTGAATGAAAGGAGCTGGCATCTCACTCTCTTTGAATCTTCTTTATCATGCTAAGAGGAGCAGGAAAAAGCAAAAAATTTCAGAATTGCACCTTGCAATGCGGAGAAATTACTGTTTGTGCATTTACAATATTCATTGATTTTTGCCATTGAAAAACATCATGTTATTCATATACCAGAAATGATTGAAGCTACTGACTGAATGAAAGGAGCTGGCATCTCACTCTCTTTGAATCTTCTTTATCATGCTAAGAGGAGCAGGAAAAAGCAAAAAATTTCAGAATTGCCCCTTGCAATGCGGAGAAATTACTGTTTGTGCATTTACAATATTCATTGATTTTTGCCATTGAAAAACGTCCAGAAATGATTGAAGCTACTGACTGAATGAAAGGAGCTGGCATCTCACTCTCTTTGAATCTTCTTTATCATGCTAAGAGGAGCAGGAAAAAGCAAAAAATTTCAGAATTGCACCTTGCAATGCGGAGAAATTACTGTTTGTGCATTTACAATATTCATTGATTTTTGCCATTGAAAAACGTCCAGAAATGATTGAAGCTACTGACTGAATGAAAGGAGCTGGCATCTCACTCTCTTTGAATCTTCTTTATCATGCTAAGAGGAGCAGGAAAAAGCAAAAAATTTCAGAATTGCACCTTGCAATGCGGAGAAATTACTGTTTGTGCATTTACAATATTCATTGATTTTTGCCATTGAAAAACATCATGTTATTCATATACCAGAAATGTTTGAAGCTACTGACTGAATGAAAGGAGCTGGCATCTCACTCTCTTTGAATCTTCTTTATCATGCTAAGAGGAGCAGGAAAAAGCAAAAAATTTCAGAATTGCACCTTGCAATGCGGAGAAATTACTGTTTGTGCATTTACAATATTCATTGATTTTTGCCATTGAAAAACGTCCAGAAATGATTGAAGCTACTGACTGAATGAAAGGAGCTGGCATCTCACTCTCTTTGAATCTTCTTTATCATGCTAAGAGGAGCAGGAAAAAGCAAAAAATTTCAGAATTGCACCTTGCAATGCGGAGAAATTACTGTTTGTGCTTTTACAATATTCATTGATTTTTGCCATTGAAAAACATCATGTTATTCATATACCAGAAATGTTTGAAGCTACTGACTGAATGAAAGGAGCTGGCATCTCACTCTCTTTGAATCTTCTTTATCATGCTAAGAGGAGCAGGAAAAAGCAAAAAATTTCAGAATTGCACCTTGCAATGCGGAGAAATTACTGTTTGTGCATTTACAATATTCATTGATTTTTGCCATTGAAAAACGTCCAGAAATGATTGAAGCTACTGACTGAATGAAAGGAGCTGGCATCTCACTCTCTTTGAATCTTCTTTATCATGCTAAGAGGAGCAGGAAAAAGCAAAAAATTTCAGAATTGCACCTTGCAATGCGGAGAAATTACTGTTTGTGCATTTACAATATTCATTGATTTTTGCCATTGAAAAACGTCCAGAAATGATTGAAGCTACTGACTGAATGAAAGGAGCTGGCATCTCACTCTCTTTGAATCTTCTTTATCATGCTAAGAGGAGCAGGAAAAAGCAAAAAATTTCAGAATTGCAACTTGCAATGCGGAGAAATTACTGTTTGTGCATTTACAATATTCATTGATTTTTGCCATTGAAAAACATCATGTTATTCATATACCAGAAATGATTGAAGCTACTGACTGAATGAAAGGAGCTGGCATCTCACTCTCTTTGAATCTTCTTTATCATGCTAAGAGGAGCAGGAAAAAGCAAAAAATTTCAGAATTGCACCTTGCAATGCGGAGAAATTACTGTTTGTGCATTTACAATATTCATTGATTTTTGCCATTGAAAAACGTCCAGAAATGATTGAAGCTACTGACTGAATGAAAGGAGCTGGCATCTCACTCTCTTTGAATCTTCTTTATCATGCTAAGAGGAGCAGGAAAAAGCAAAAAATTTCAGAATTGCACCTTGCAATGCGGAGAAATTACTGTTTGTGCATTTACAATATTCATTGATTTTTGCCATTGAAAAACGTCCAGAAATGATTGAAGCTACTGACTGAATGAAAGGAGCTGGCATCTCACTCTCTTTGAATCTTCTTTATCATGCTAAGAGGAGCAGGAAAAAGCAAAAAATTTCAGAATTGCACCTTGCAATGCGGAGAAATTACTGTTTGTGCATTTACAATATTCATTAATTTTTGCCATTGAAAACATCTGTTATTCATATCCCAGAAATGTTTGAAGCTACTGACTGAATGAAAGAAGCTGGCATCTCACTCTCTTTGAATCTTCTTTATCATGCTAAGAGGAGCAGGAAAAAGCAAAAAATTTCAGAATTGCACCTTGCAATGCGGAGAAATTACTGTTTGTGCATTTACAATATTCATTGATTTTTGCCATTGAAAAACGTCCAGAAATGATTGAAGCTACTGACTGAATGAAAGGAGCTGGCATCTCACTCTCTTTGAATCTTCTTTATCATGCTAAGAGGAGCAGGAAAAAGCAAAAAATTTCAGAATTGCACCTTGCAATGCGGAGAAATTACTGTTTGTGCATTTACAATATTCATTGATTTTTGCCATTGAAAAACATCATGTTATTCATATACCAGAAATGTTTGAAGCTACTGACTGAATGAAAGGAGCTGGCATCTCACTCTCTTTGAATCTTCTTTATCATGCTAAGAGGAGCAGGAAAAAGCAAAAAATTTCAGAATTGCACCTTGCAATGCGGAGAAATTACTGTTTGTGCATTTACAATATTCATTGATTTTTGCCATTGAAAAACGTCCAGAAATGATTGAAGCTACTGACTGAATGAAAGGAGCTGGCATCTCACTCTCTTTGAATCTTCTTTATCATGCTAAGAGGAGCAGGAAAAAGCAAAAAATTTCAGAATTGCACCTTGCAATGCGGAGAAATTACTGTTTGTGCATTTACAATATTCATTGATTTTTGCCATTGAAAAACGTCCAGAAATGATTGAAGCTACTGACTGAATGAAAGGAGCTGGCATCTCACTCTCTTTGAATCTTCTTTATCATGCTAAGAGGAGCAGGAAAAAGCAAAAAATTTCAGAATTGCACCTTGCAATGCGGAGAAATTACTGTTTGTGCATTTACAATATTCATTGATTTTTGCCATTGAAAAACATTCTTTTTATTCATATCCCAGAAATGATTGAAGCTACTGACTGAATGAAAGGAGCTGGCATCTCACTCTCTTTGAATCTTCTTTATCATGCTAAGAGGAGCAGGAAAAAGCAAAAAATTTCAGAATTGCACCTTGCAATGCGGAGAAATTACTGTTTGTGCATTTACAATATTCATTGATTTTTGCCATTGAAAAACACAACTTATTCATATCCCAGAAATGATTGAAGCTACTGACTGAATGAAAGGAGCTGGCATCTCACTCTCTTTGAATCTTCTTTATCATGCTAAGAGGAGCAGGAAAAAGCAAAAAAATTTCAGAATTGCACCTTGCAATGCGGAGAAATTACTGTTTGTGCATTTACAATATTCATTGATTTTTGCCATTGAAAAACGTCCAGAAATGATTGAAGCTACTGACTGAATGAAAGGAGCTGGCATCTCACTCTCTTTGAATCTTCTTTATCATGCTAAGAGGAGCAGGAAAAAGCAAAAATTTCAGAATTGCACCTTGCAATGCGGAGAAATTACTGTTTGTGCATTTACAATATTCATTGATTTTTGCCATTGAAAAACATCATGTTATTCATATACCAGAAATGATTGAAGCTACTGACTGAATGAAAGGAGCTGGCATCTCACTCTCTTTGAATCTTCTTTATCATGCTAAGAGGAGCAGGAAAAAGCAAAAAATTTCAGAATTGCACCTTGCAATGCGGAGAAATTACTGTTTGTGCATTTACAATATTCATTGATTTTTGCCATTGAAAAACAGCATCATGTATTTCTATATCCAGAAATGATTGAAGCTACTGACTGAATGAAAGGAGCTGGCATCTCACTCTCTTTGAATCTTCTTTATCATGCTAAGAGGAGCAGGAAAAAGCAAAAAATTTCAGAATTGCACCTTGCAATGCGGAGAAATTACTGTTTGTGCATTTACAATATTCATTGATTTTTGCCATTGAAAAACATCATGTTATTCATATACCAGAAATGATTGAAGCTACTGACTGAATGAAAGGAGCTGGCATCTCACTCTCTTTGAATCTTCTTTATCATGCTAAGAGGAGCAGGAAAAAGCAAAAAATTTCAGAATTGCACCTTGCAATGCGGAGAAATTACTGTTTGTGCATTTACAATATTCATTGATTTTTGCCATTGAAAAACGTCCAGAAATGATTGAAGCTACTGACTGAATGAAAGGAGCTGGCATCTCACTCTCTTTGAATCTTCTTTATCATGCTAAGAGGAGCAGGAAAAAGCAAAAAATTTCAGAATTGCACCTTGCAATGCGGAGAAATTACTGTTTGTGCATTTACAATATTCATTGATTTTTGCCATTGAAAAACACATGTCCAGAAATGTTTGAAGCTACTGACTGAATGAAAGGAGCTGGCATCTCACTCTCTTTGAATCTTCTTTATCATGCTAAGAGGAGCAGGAAAAAGCAAAAAATTTCAGAATTGCACCTTGCAATGCGGAGAAATTACTGTTTGTGCATTTACAATATTCATTGATTTTTGCCATTGAAAAACGTCCAGAAATGATTGAAGCTACTGACTGAATGAAAGGAGCTGGCATCTCACTCTCTTTGAATCTTCTTTATCATGCTAAGAGGAGCAGGAAAAAGCAAAAAATTTCAGAATTGCACCTTGCAATGCGGAGAAATTACTGTTTGTGCATTTACAATATTCATTGATTTTTGCCATTGAAAAACATCATGTTATTCATATACCAGAAATGTTTGAAGCTACTGACTGAATGAAAGGAGCTGGCATCTCACTCTCTTTGAATCTTCTTTATCATGCTAAGAGGAGCAGG
Source organism: Phyllobates terribilis (assembly GCF_046119375.1). Taxonomy (NCBI): domain Eukaryota; kingdom Metazoa; phylum Chordata; class Amphibia; order Anura; family Dendrobatidae; genus Phyllobates; species Phyllobates terribilis. The sequence goes on from NW_027366437.1 coordinate 62,660, forward strand.
AAAAAGCAAAAAATTTCAGAATTGCACCTTGCAATGCGGAGAAATTACTGTTTGTGCATTTACAATATTCATTGATTTTTGCCATTGAAAAACGTCCAGAAATGATTGAAGCTACTGACTGAATGAAAGGAGCTGGCATCTCACTCTCTTTGAATCTTCTTTATCATGCTAAGAGGAGCAGGAAAAAGCAAAAAATTTCAGAATTGCACCTTGCAATGCGGAGAAATTACTGTTTGTGCATTTACAATATTCATTGATTTTTGCCATTGAAAAACATCATGTTATTCATATACCAGAAATGATTGAAGCTACTGACTGAATGAAAGGAGCTGGCATCTCACTCTCTTTGAATCTTCTTTATCATGCTAAGAGGAGCAGGAAAAAGCAAAAAATTTCAGAATTGCACCTTGCAATGCGGAGAAATTACTGTTTGTGCATTTACAATATTCATTGATTTTTGCCATTGAAAAACGTCCAGAAATGATTGAAGCTACTGACTGAATGAAAGGAGCTGGCATCTCACTCTCTTTGAATCTTCTTTATCATGCTAAGAGGAGCAGGAAAAAGCAAAAAATTTCAGAATTGCACCTTGCAATGCGGAGAAATTACTGTTTGTGCATTTACAATATTCATTGATTTTTGCCATTGAAAAACATCATGTTATTCATATACCAGAAATGATTGAAGCTACTGACTGAATGAAAGGAGCTGGCATCTCACTCTCTTTGAATCTTCTTTATCATGCTAAGAGGAGCAGGAAAAAGCAAAAAATTTCAGAATTGCACCTTGCAATGCGGAGAAATTACTGTTTGTGCATTTACAATATTCATTGATTTTTGCCATTGAAAAACGTCCAGAAATGATTGAAGCTACTGACTGAATGAAAGGAGCTGGCATCTCACTCTCTTTGAATCTTCTTTATCATGCTAAGAGGAGCAGGAAAAAGCAAAAAATTTCAGAATTGCACCTTGCAATGCGGAGAAATTACTGTTTGTGCATTTACAATATTCATTGATTTTTGCCATTGAAAAACATCATGTTATTCATATAACAGAAATGATTGAAGCTACTGACTGAATGAAAGGAGCTGGCATCTCACTCTCTTTGAATCTTCTTTATCATGCTAAGAGGAGCAGGAAAAAGCAAAAAATTTCAGAATTGCACCTTGCAATGCGGAGAAATTACTGTTTGTGCATTTACAATATTCATTGATTTTTGCCATTGAAAAACGTCCAGAAATGATTGAAGCTACTGACTGAATGAAAGGAGCTGGCATCTCACTCTCTTTGAATCTTCTTTATCATGCTAAGAGGAGCAGGAAAAAGCAAAAAATTTCAGAATTGCACCTTGCAATGCGGAGAAATTACTGTTTGTGCATTTACAATATTCATTGATTTTTGCCATTGAAAAACATCATGTTCCAGAAATGATTGAAGCTACTGACTGAATGAAAGGAGCTGGCATCTCACTCTCTTTGAATCTTCTTTATCATGCTAAGAGGAGCAGGAAAAAGCAAAAAATTTCAGAATTGCACCTTGCAATGCGGAGAAATTACTGTTTGTGCATTTACAATATTCATTGATTTTTGCCATTGAAAAACATCATGTTATTCATATACCAGAAATGATTGAAGCTACTGACTGAATGAAAGGAGCTGGCATCTCACTCTCTTTGAATCTTCTTTATCATGCTAAGAGGAGCAGGAAAAAGCAAAAAATTTCAGAATTGCACCTTGCAATGCGGAGAAATTACTGTTTGTGCATTTACAATATTCATTGATTTTTGCCATTGAAAAATGTCCAGAAATGATTGAAGCTACTGACTGAATGAAAGGAGCTGGCATCTCACTCTCTTTGAATCTTCTTTATCATGCTAAGAGGAGCAGGAAAAAGCAAAAAATTTCAGAATTGCACCTTGCAATGCGGAGAAATTACTGTTTGTGCATTTACAATATTCATTGATTTTTGCCATTGAAAAACATCATGTTATTCATATACCAGAAATGATTGAAGCTACTGACTGAATGAAAGGAGCTGGCATCTCACTCTCTTTGAATCTTCTTTATCATGCTAAGAGGAGCAGGAAAAAGCAAAAAATTTCAGAATTGCACCTTGCAATGCGGAGAAATTACTGTTTGTGCATTTACAATATTCATTGATTTTTGCCATTGAAAAACGTCCAGAAATGATTGAAGCTACTGACTGAATGAAAGGAGCTGGCATCTCACTCTCTTTGAATCTTCTTTATCATGCTAAGAGGAGCAGGAAAAAGCAAAAAATTTCAGAATTGCACCTTGCAATGCGGAGAAATTACTGTTTGTGCATTTACAATATTCATTGATTTTTGCCATTGAAAAACATCATGTTATTCATATACCAGAAATGATTGAAGCTACTGACTGAATGAAAGGAGCTGGCATCTCACTCTCTTTGAATCTTCTTTATCATGCTAAGAGGAGCAGGAAAAAGCAAAAAATTTCAGAATTGCACCTTGCAATGCGGAGAAATTACTGTTTGTGCATTTACAATATTCATTGATTTTTGCCATTGAAAAACGTCCAGAAATGATTGAAGCTACTGACTGAATGAAAGGAGCTGGCATCTCACTCTCTTTGAATCTTCTTTATCATGCTAAGAGGAGCAGGAAAAAGCAAAAAATTTCAGAATTGCACCTTGCAATGCGGAGAAATTACTGTTTGTGCATTTACAATATTCATTGATTTTTGCCATTGAAAAACATCATGTTATTCATATACCAGAAATGATTGAAGCTACTGACTGAATGAAAGGAGCTGGCATCTCACTCTCTTTGAATCTTCTTTATCATGCTAAGAGGAGCAGGAAAAAGCAAAAAATTTCAGAATTGCACCTTGCAATGCGGAGAAATTACTGTTTGTGCATTTACAATATTCATTGATTTTTGCCATTGAAAAACGTCCAGAAATGATTGAAGCTACTGACTGAATGAAAGGAGCTGGCATCTCACTCTCTTTGAATCTTCTTTATCATGCTAAGAGGAGCAGAAAAAGCAAAAAATTTCAGAATTGCACCTTGCAATGCGGAGAAATTACTGTTTGTGCATTTACAATATTCATTGATTTTTGCCATTGAAAAACGTCCAGAAATGATTGAAGCTACTGACTGAATGAAAGGAGCTGGCATCTCACTCTCTTTGAATCTTCTTTATCATGCTAAGAGGAGCAGGAAAAAGCAAAAAATTTCAGAATTGCACCTTGCAATGCGGAGAAATTACTGTTTGTGCATTTACAATATTCATTGATTTTTGCCATTGAAAAACATGTTATTCCAGAAATGATTGAAGCTACTGACTGAATGAAAGGAGCTGGCATCTCACTCTCTTTGAATCTTCTTTATCATGCTAAGAGGAGCAGGAAAAAGCAAAAAATTTCAGAATTGCACCTTGCAATGCGGAGAAATTACTGTTTGTGCATTTACAATATTCATTGATTTTTGCCATTGAAAAACATCATGTTATTCATATACCAGAAATGATTGAAGCTACTGACTGAATGAAAGGAGCTGGCATCTCACTCTCTTTGAATCTTCTTTATCATGCTAAGAGGAGCAGGAAAAAGCAAAAAATTTCAGAATTGCACCTTGCAATGCGGAGAAATTACTGTTTGTGCATTTACAATATTCATTGATTTTTGCCATTGAAAAACATCATGTTATTCATATACCAGAAATGATTGAAGCTACTGACTGAATGAAAGGAGCTGGCATCTCACTCTCTTTGAATCTTCTTTATCATGCTAAGAGGAGCAGGAAAAAGCAAAAAATTTCAGAATTGCACCTTGCAATGCGGAGAAATTACTGTTTGTGCATTTACAATATTCATTGATTTTTGCCATTGAAAAACGTCCAGAAATGATTGAAGCTACTGACTGAATGAAAGGAGCTGGCATCTCACTCTCTTTGAATCTTCTTTATCATGCTAAGAGGAGCAGGAAAAAGCAAAAAATTTCAGAATTGCACCTTGCAATGCGGAGAAATTACTGTTTGTGCATTTACAATATTCATTGATTTTTGCCATTGAAAAACATCATGTTATTCATATACCAGAAATGATTGAAGCTACTGACTGAATGAAAGGAGCTGGCATCTCACTCTCTTTGAATCTTCTTTATCATGCTAAGAGGAGCAGGAAAAAGCAAAAAATTTCAGAATTGCACCTTGCAATGCGGAGAAATTACTGTTTGTGCATTTACAATATTCATTGATTTTTGCCATTGAAAAAACATCATGTATTCATATACCAGAAATGATTGAAGCTACTGACTGAATGAAAGGAGCTGGCATCTCACTCTCTTTGAATCTTCTTTATCATGCTAAGAGGAGCAGGAAAAAGCAAAAAATTTCAGAATTGCACCTTGCAATGCGGAGAAATTACTGTTTGTGCATTTACAATATTCATTGATTTTTGCCATTGAAAAACGTCCAGAAATGATTGAAGCTACTGACTGAATGAAAGGAGCTGGCATCTCACTCTCTTTGAATCTTCTTTATCATGCTAAGAGGAGCAGGAAAAAGCAAAAAATTTCAGAATTGCACCTTGCAATGCGGAGAAATTACTGTTTGTGCATTTACAATATTCATTGATTTTTGCCATTGAAAACCCAGAAATGATTGAAGCTACTGACTGAATGAAAGGAGCTGGCATCTCACTCTCTTTGAATCTTCTTTATCATGCTAAGAGGAGCAGGAAAAAGCAAAAAATTTCAGAATTGCACCTTGCAATGCGGAGAAATTACTGTTTGTGCATTTACAATATTCATTGATTTTTGCCATTGAAAAACGTCCAGAAATGATTGAAGCTACTGACTGAATGAAAGGAGCTGGCATCTCACTCTCTTTGAATCTTCTTTATCATGCTAAGAGGAGCAGGAAAAAGCAAAAAATTTCAGAATTGCACCTTGCAATGCGGAGAAATTACTGTTTGTGCATTTACAATATTCATTGATTTTTGCCATTGAAAAACATCATGTTATTCATATACCAGAAATGTTTGAAGCTACTGACTGAATGAAAGGAGCTGGCATCTCACTCTCTTTGAATCTTCTTTATCATGCTAAGAGGAGCAGGAAAAAGCAAAAAATTTCAGAATTGCACCTTGCAATGCGGAGAAATTACTGTTTGTGCATTTACAATATTCATTGATTTTGCCATTGAAAAACGTCCAGAAATGATTGAAGCTACTGACTGAATGAAAGGAGCTGGCATCTCACTCTCTTTGAATCTTCTTTATCATGCTAAGAGGAGCAGGAAAAAGCAAAAAATTTCAGGAATTGCACCTTGCAATGCGGAGAAATTACTGTTTGTGCATTTACAATATTCATTGATTTTTGCCATTGAAAAACGTCCAGAAATGATTGAAGCTACTGACTGAATGAAAGGAGCTGGCATCTCACTCTCTTTGAATCTTCTTTATCATGCTAAGAGGAGCAGGAAAAAGCAAAAAATTTCAGAATTGCACCTTGCAATGCGGAGAAATTACTGTTTGTGCATTTACAATATTCATTGATTTTTGCCATTGAAAAACATCATGTTATTCATATACCAGAAATGTTTGTAGCTACTGACTGAATGAAAGGAGCTGGCATCTCACTCTCTTTGAATCTTCTTTATCATGCTAAGAGGAGCAGGAAAAAGCAAAAAATTTCAGAATTGCACCTTGCAATGCGGAGAAATTAATGTTTGTGCATTTACAATATTCATTGATTTTTGCCATTGAAAAACGTCCAGAAATGATTGAAGCTACTGACTGAATGAAAGGAGCTGGCATCTCACTCTCTTTGAATCTTCTTTATCATGCTAAGAGGAGCAGGAAAAAGCAAAAAATTTCAGAATTGCACCTTGCAATGCGGAGAAATTACTGTTTGTGCATTTACAATATTCATTGATTTTTGCCATTGAAAACATCATGTTATTCATATACCAGAAATGATTGAAGCTACTGACTGAATGAAAGGAGCTGGCATCTCACTCTCTTTGAATCTTCTTTATCATGCTAAGAGGAGCAGGAAAAAGCAAAAATTTCAGAATTGCACCTTGCAATGCGGAGAAATTACTGTTTGTGCATTTACAATATTCATTGATTTTTGCCATTGAAAAACGTCCAGAAATGATTGAAGCTACTGACTGAATGAAAGGAGCTGGCATCTCACTCTCTTTGAATCTTCTTTATCATGCTAAGAGGAGCAGGAAAAAGCAAAAAATTTCAGAATTGCACCTTGCAATGCGGAGAAATTACTGTTTGTGCATTTACAATATTCATTGATTTTTGCCATTGAAAAACATCATGTTATTCATATACCAGAAATGTTTGAAGCTACTGACTGAATGAAAGGAGCTGGCATCTCACTCTCTTTGAATCTTCTTTATCATGCTAAGAGGAGCAGGAAAAAGCAAAAAATTTCAGAATTGCACCTTGCAATGCGGAGAAATTACTGTTTGTGCATTTACAATATTCATTGATTTTTGCCATTGAAAAACGTCCAGAAATGATTGAAGCTACTGACTGAATGAAAGGAGCTGGCATCTCACTCTCTTTGAATCTTCTTTATCATGCTAAGAGGAGCAGGAAAAAGCAAAAAATTTCAGAATTGCACCTTGCAATGCGGAGAAATTACTGTTTGTGCATTTACAATATTCATTGATTTTTGCCATTGAAAAACATCATGTTATTCATATACCAGAAATGATTGAAGCTACTGACTGAATGAAAGGAGCTGGCATCTCACTCTCTTTGAATCTTCTTTATCATGCTAAGAGGAGCAGGAAAAAGCAAAAAATTTCAGAATTGCACCTTGCAATGCGGAGAAATTACTGTTTGTGCATTTACAATATTCATTGATTTTTGCCATTGAAAAACATCCTATGTCATATACCAGAAATGATTGAAGCTACTGACTGAATGAAAGGAGCTGGCATCTCACTCTCTTTGAATCTTCTTTATCATGCTAAGAGGAGCAGGAAAAAGCAAAAATTTCAGAATTGCACCTTGCAATGCGGAGAAATTACTGTTTGTGCATTTACAATATTCATTGATTTTTGCCATTGAAAAACATTACCAGAAATGATTGAAGCTACTGACTGAATGAAAGGAGCTGGCATCTCACTCTCTTTGAATCTTCTTTATCATGCTAAGAGGAGCAGGAAAAAGCAAAAAATTTCAGAATTGCACCTTGCAATGCGGAGAAATTACTGTTTGTGCATTTACAATATTCATTGATTTTTGCCATTGAAAAACTATTCATATACCAGAAATGATTGAAGCTACTGACTGAATGAAAGGAGCTGGCATCTCACTCTCTTTGAATCTTCTTTATCATGCTAAGAGGAGCAGGAAAAAGCAAAAAATTTCAGAATTGCACCTTGCAATGCGGAGAAATTACTGTTTGTGCATTTACAATATTCATTGATTTTTGCCATTGAAAAACCATCATGTTATTCATATACCCAGAAATGATTGAAGCTACTGACTGAATGAAAGGAGCTGGCATCTCACTCTCTTTGAATCTTCTTTATCATGCTAAGAGGAGCAGGAAAAAGCAAAAAATTTCAGAATTGCACCTTGCAATGCGGAGAAATTACTGTTTGTGCATTTACAATATTCATTGATTTTTGCCATTGAAAAACGTCCAGAAATGATTGAAGCTACTGACTGAATGAAAGGAGCTGGCATCTCACTCTCTTTGAATCTTCTTTATCATGCTAAGAGGAGCAGGAAAAAGCAAAAAATTTCAGAATTGCACCTTGCAATGCGGAGAAATTACTGTTTGTGCATTTACAATATTCATTGATTTTTGCCATTGAAAAACATGTTATCATTTACCAGAAATGATTGAAGCTACTGACTGAATGAAAGGAGCTGGCATCTCACTCTCTTTGAATCTTCTTTATCATGCTAAGAGGAGCAGGAAAAAGCAAAAAATTTCAGAATTGCACCTTGCAATGCGGAGAAATTACTGTTTGTGCATTTACAATATTCATTGATTTTTGCCATTGAAAAACCCAGAAATGATTGAAGCTACTGACTGAATGAAAGGAGCTGGCATCTCACTCTCTTTGAATCTTCTTTATCATGCTAAGAGGAGCAGGAAAAAGCAAAAAATTTCAGAATTGCACCTTGCAATGCGGAGAAATTACTGTTTGTGCATTTACAATATTCATTGATTTTTGCCATTGAAAAACGTCCAGAAATGATTGAAGCTACTGACTGAATGAAAGGAGCTGGCATCTCACTCTCTTTGAATCTTCTTTATCATGCTAAGAGGAGCAGGAAAAAGCAAAAAATTTCAGAATTGCACCTTGCAATGCGGAGAAATTACTGTTTGTGCATTTACAATATTCATTGATTTTTGCCATTGAAAAACATCATGTATTCATATACCAGAAATGTTTGTAAGCTACTGACTGAATGAAAGGAGCTGGCATCTCACTCTCTTTGAATCTTCTTTATCATGCTAAGAGGAGCAGGAAAAAGCAAAAAATTTCAGAATTGCACCTTGCAATGCGGAGAAATTACTGTTTGTGCATTTACAATATTCATTGATTTTTGCCATTGAAAAACTATGCCAGAAATGATTGAAGCTACTGACTGAATGAAAGGAGCTGGCATCTCACTCTCTTTGAATCTTCTTTATCATGCTAAGAGGAGCAGGAAAAAGCAAAAAATTTCAGAATTGCACCTTGCAATGCGGAGAAATTACTGTTTGTGCATTTACAATATTCATTGATTTTTGCCATTGAAAAACGTCATGTTATTCATATACCAGAAATGATTGAAGCTACTGACTGAATGAAAGGAGCTGGCATCTCACTCTCTTTGAATCTTCTTTATCATGCTAAGAGGAGCAGGAAAAAGCAAAAAATTTCAGAATGCACCTTGCAATGCGGAGAAATTACTGTTTGTGCATTTACAATATTCATTGATTTTTGCCATTGAAAAACATCAGGTTATTCATATACCAGAAATGATTGAAGCTACTGACTGAATGAAAGGAGCTGGCATCTCACTCTCTTTGAATCTTCTTTATCATGCTAAGAGGAGCAGGAAAAAGCAAAAAATTTCAGAATTGCACCTTGCAATGCGGAGAAATTACTGTTTGTGCATTTACAATATTCATTGATTTTTGCCATTGAAAAACATCATGTATTACCAGAAATGTTTGAAGCTACTGACTGAATGAAAGGAGCTGGCATCTCACTCTCTTTGAATCTTCTTTATCATGCTAAGAGGAGCAGGAAAAAGCAAAAAATTTCAGAATTGCACCTTGCAATGCGGAGAAATTACTGTTTGTGCATTTACAATATTCATTGATTTTTGCCATTGAAAAACGTCCAGAAATGATTGAAGCTACTGACTGAATGAAAGGAGCTGGCATCTCACTCTCTTTGAATCTTCTTTATCATGCTAAGAGGAGCAGGAAAAAGCAAAAAATTTCAGAATTGCACCTTGCAATGTGGAGAAATTACTGTTTGTGCATTTACAATATTCATTGATTTTTGCCATTGAAAAACATCATGTTATTCATATACCAGAAATGATTGAAGCTACTGACTGAATGAAAGGAGCTGGCATCTCACTCTCTTTGAATCTTCTTTATCATGCTAAGAGGAGCAGGAAAAAGCAAAAAATTTCAGAATTGCACCTTGCAATGCGGAGAAATTACTGTTGTGCATTTACAATATTCATTGATTTTTGCCATTGAAAAACGTCCAGAAATGATTGAAGCTACTGACTGAATGAAAGGAGCTGGCATCTCACTCTCTTTGAATCTTCTTTATCATGCTAAGAGGAGCAGGAAAAGCAAAAAATTTCAGAATTGCACCTTGCAATGCGGAGAAATTACTGTTTGTGCATTTACAATATTCATTGATTTTTGCCATTGAAAAACATCATGTTATTCATTACCAGAAATGTTTGAAGCTACTGACTGAATGAAAGGAGCTGGCATCTCACTCTCTTTGAATCTTCTTTATCATGCTAAGAGGA